>NC_133201.1:21066297-21128797 GCF_958299795.1 Porites lutea
GGAACGCAGGGTACGACTTGCACTAGAGGATGTTTCTTCATCAGCCGTATGTTTCTTTATGTAGGAACGAATAACCTTTACATGACAGTATTTCTGCCTGCATTTTTGATGTACACGCTGTCCTGCAAAAGTTTGGAGTGTGTCGCCACGTAGTTTACTTGCATTGTTGATGCCATCGCTTCCTTTTTGCCTAAGTTCCACTGTTTCGAGGCCATTGGTTGATAATTCCTTGCAAATTACACAATACTCCATCGTGTGATGTTAACCGGACGATAAACCACATCTTTAACCATCTATACTTTACCTTCACACGACATTTTTCACTAAAGTACCACTCTGGACGTCCAACAATGCGTTTCTACCAATACTCGTCTAAATAAATGTCTTGTGAAGCGAAGAACTTTGTTAGTTTGAAGGCCAGAGAATCGTCCAGAGCAGTTGTACGGAGCAAGAATTTTCCAAACCAAACAATCGAGAGTCTTTAGAGTCACTGATACACATATATACTTATTGATAGAGAACTAATTCAAGGAAAACTGTTGTTTTCCAGTTCTCGAAATAAAATTTCTTCGATGTGATCAAAAAGTTGTTCAAATCTTTACATTTAAACACGTGCACGCATTTTGTTTTCCAATTACGCCTATTGTTTTTAGCTGTTTGCTGTAAAAATTTACGCATATATTTTGAATAAATTGCGCGGCAGCCATTTTGAATTTAGAAAAAGAATTCAATCATAAAACTGTAATTTCATCATTTTATCCTTCGAAACGTTTGGTAGACTTTTGACATGTTATTTATAGGCATCAGTAGAATAACTTCCGGCAAAAATAAATTCTGTTGCAATTACTTCAAGGTTCGGTCTTTTTTTCTCGTAGAATGACTAGACTAATCTGATAATTTTGGTACAGTGATACATAGAGGTTTAACTCACCATTTTTAATCAATTCTCATGCTTCTTGTGCCTTTGCAAAAAAATCAAGAAGTGCTACACACTAAAACTACTTACTATTAAAAAAATATCATTTTTTCATAGGTTTAATGCAAGCCAATAATTAAAACAACTCATGACGGGAATCCCTTCTATTTTCTTATACTAAATTATCGCGAGATATTCACGAAAAAATGCCGGCAACAGCAGATTTTCGACTCAGACCTCAAAGGGGCGTGGCATTATAACCACGTGACATTTACTCCGATCGCCAAAACTTTTATGTTATATTGTAGATTGATCTATATGTTGTCCATTCTATGTGTTAGACGACTCTTAGACTTACGATAAGAGTAAAGGTGGGGATACCATAGAGCTTCAAAGTAGGATGGTACCCCCCCAAAAAAACTGGGTCGAGTCACCTTAATAAATTCCACGTTTATTTCTCATTACAATGCCTGCGAGTTATTTACCAAGCATTCTCAAAACAGGGCATAAAATGGGCTTGGATAAAACCTTTACTCTCCAAGAGTTTGTCTGAGTGGGAAAAAGAACATTCAGGGGGATAAACAGGCAGGATTAAGCGACGGTCTAAAGTAAACGGAGTAATCCAGGAGTAATGTGAGTGTGCCAGGTGTCTCGAAAACTAAGACCTAAGACCTTATCATATTGTAAATGAAACAGGTTGAATATCGAAAAAACATACCACCTGCTCAAAACGTAAACGTAAAATGGGAGTCTGATTTGTAATTTCGTCCCCACCTGATTTCAACCAAGGCACGAATTCCTTTCTTTGTCTTCTTCTTTCTCTCTCTCGTTTTTTGGACCGCCATTTTGGATTTTTGTGGAGGTTTCCGCTGACAACTCGTTCCCAGACTTCCGTTCCCCGTTCCCCGTTCCCCGCTCCCCGCTCCCCGCTCCCCGTTCCTCGTTTTAGTAACATCCCTAACAGAATAATTTTCATGATGTTAATGATTTGAGATGACAGCTACAGCAGCTAGTGCAAGTACCGAAACTAATTGGAAAGCACGTGTTGTAATGTGAGCCTGTAATTGACGTCATCACTGTCGTCATGACATCGTCAGGAAGACATAACCTGATTGCAATATTTGACTTATTTTGCTTTAACACAATTTTATTAAGAAGATTTTCTTGCAAAAATATTTTTAAAAAAATCGAAGAAATAGAAGACATAAGTGATTTGCATCTTTTGAACAAGTATTGTCTAGTGTTAAACAAAAAAAAAACAATTTACTGCAAAATAAAGTGCGGTAAAAGGTAAATTACACACCGTAAAAAAAGATGCAATATAAATAAATAAAAAGCACGCACTAAATTGTTGTCCAGTTTTTGTAGTCCTCTTAATTCCATTCCCGATATTCCGGGGATCATTTCGGTGGTGACCGCCGGTATCATTTCGGTGGTGGGGATCATTTCGGTGGTGATTGGGGGTCATTTCGGTGACGGAGATCATTTGGATGGTGGGGATCATTTCGGTGGCGGTACAGAGCCCGAGGAATAATTGTTAAATAGCCCTGTCTATGGCCGAATAAACGAGGTTTGACTGTATATAGTCGACAGGCATTTAAGGCCATAGCTGATTCCATCTTGTGAGCTCGAAGCACTTTTATCGGTAGGGTCGATTTCTAAATATGTTTTACTTCGAAGCACTTGTTTCAAAAATCACGTTAACAAAATAAACAACAGGTTCTGGAAATTAAAAGTCTGTGACGCACTCTCTGTCTTTTGTGTGTCCTGCATGCGAGGAAACACTGGAGAGAAATTGACCCAAACGTAACTAGAGTCGTTCAAATCTTTGCCTGCAAAATCTTTCCTAGCCTGCATAGTTTCCCCTCATGATAACGTCAGCTTCTTTAAGCTTCGTTGTCACATCAACTTATATTTTAATTAACACCTCTTGTAAGTTTTATTTTTATGTAATGTGAGCGACGGAAAAATAAACAGCAAAACAAAAATACGCAATTTATAATAGTAAGCTTAAGAAAAAACTCAAAGAATACTCAGATCTGGTATTTGGTGGTGAAAGAGAAACTTTAAGCGAGAAATTCGTCAAAACATCAGCTTTGGTCGGCTTTAGATGATCGAACATTAGTAATTACGATACCCACGGTCGCTAAAAGCCTTCCGCGAAAACAGGGTGTACGACACTGAGACCTCTTTGGGTGAGCTAATCATAGAGGGTTCCCAAATTTTATTTTTTCACCGCATGACACTTTGTTTCGCCTCTGCCATGGTCACTGGTGTGGTCGCAATGCGAATTAAACTCGAACATGCCTTCTTTACTAGCCCTATGGATAAATCCCCCTAAAACCGTCTGTAACCTTCACGAATTACAAACGCGTTTCTGCAACATAATTGACTGAATTGACATTAACATTTCTCGCTTGGCTAAAAGCAGTAACATAAAACAGATAAATCTGAACTTACCAGACTGACGCTATAATACACAGTCACTGTATTTTTTTTTTGTCAACTGAAAGAAGATGTGAAAAAAATGCAAATTCCCTCTATTTCCTTAAGAAACATTCCTCATCTTACATGACAACCGCGATGTTGCTAAGGAGACAAATCGGTGGTGTGCTGGGAACAAAATTAAATTAATAAATCAGCGCCTCTCCTGGCCTAGCCTCTCCCGCAGACATTCTTAGAATAGCGAGCTTTAGCACTGAGGACGGCGACGGCAGCGAAAACGTCACCTTTAAAATGAATTCGCGCTTTTTCAAACTTTGTCGCGCTTATTCCAATTCCCTGAAAATGTCAAATGTAAGAGAATTTCCCTGGAGCTTATTTCTTGGGGACCACACTCAAGTTTTGAAAGAGAAAGAACAATTCGTTGTCGCCCGTTTATGTCCTCCATAAAACGTAAAATTAGGCATTTTCACATCGTAGTTGTGCAGGGACCGCAAAGAAATATACAAAAAAAGCGTGATGCACGTGCAAAGTTGTTGTTTTGCTAATCAAACCTATTGCTTCAGTGACGTTCTCGCTGCCGTCGCCGTCGTCGTTGCTAAAGCTCCTTATGTCTGCGGGGAGGCTACTCCCTTGCCACGCTTTATGACCTAGGTGAGTGAGTTGTTAACTTTCTTCCCGCTCCTGAAATTTTCAAAACAGAAACATCAGGAAGTAGTTTTAATATTTTAAAGGCTTGGAAAGAGAGGAAGGCCATCGTAGAGAATCAAGAGACTATAAAGGGGACAGAGAGGGCATCTCCCATATACACCCTATTCCATAGGTAATTCGTCTCGAGTTATTTTTAACACCACAGATCTCAAGGGGGATTAGACAACAGCCAATCACATAGCGCGAATGTGTTCCGCGTGGATGACCCACGCTGAGAGCCACGCGTCCTTCACGAAATGACGCAGAACAACATGGGGGAAGACGCGGAGAGCGATTTTGCTATTCCTTTTGTCGACGAAAACGACTACAGCGAGATTTCTGCGAAAGCTGTGTCAGCGAAACCGAAATTAAAAAAGAATCGCTCTTCCTCTCTTGTATAGAGCAAACAGTAGAGCAGGGAAATCCTTAACACACCGAATATTCTCTCAGGATCATTTATAATTTACAGTTTGAAGAGAGCAATTTCTGGTTTGATGTTTATTTTTTTCAGTCTTTATAGCGATTATTCCTACCCACTTACTTTGTCAATTGTAGGCGAACCCTCCTAAAGCTGAATTTTAAGGGACCATATTCAAGCTCAGAAAGAGAAATAAAATTTCGTCGTTGCTTATTTACGTCCTCCATAAAACGCGAAATAAGGCATTTTCAAGTCGTAGTCGTGCAAAAACGGGAAAGAAATGAACAAAGAAGTGTGTTGCACGTGCGAAGTTGTTGTTTTGCTAATTAAACCTATTGTTTTTTTGACGTTCTAGTTGTCGTCCGCGTCGTTGGATCTTAAACTCCCTAAATTGTACAAACGACCGGTTTCAATAGACCGGCGAAATTTCTCATTTTATTAAAGCACTGAGGTTACGACAACTTCGAGTTAAACTGATTTCACGGGTTGTCAAAGAGTCCAGCGATTCCTTTTTCCCAGGTGAGGGCCGACTCATTTCGCTTCAATATTCAGGAATGCTCTCGATCTTTTTACGCTTTCATTACCTCTCGCCCGACATGTTTTGCACGGCGTTTGGTCATGCGAAACCTCCACGAAACATCCACGCCTCGCGCGAGGTAACTTTATCCCGATTCTAAAAATAACTCGAGACGAATTACCTATGGAATAGGGTGTATATGGGGGATGCCCTCTCTGTCCCCTTTATAGTCTCTTGTAGAGAATAAAATGGACAATAAAATGTCTAGACAACAGCAACAATATAGATAGCCGCAAAAACATAACAAATTTCTTTAATTTACCAGACATGTTTCGACTGTACATCCTTCATCTTCAGTGTTACATATTTTGAAATCGCCGTTGAAATTAAATCGCGTGCGATGTTACAAAGTTCGTTACATTGCGTTGGCAATATTGCGTACTGAAAAGTTTAAAATTAGTGACGCTTAGCTACTTACAGGGCGAGAGTCAGGTTTATGTGTTTCACCTGCTGGTTGAGGTCGGGTTTCTCCCATTTTATGAACATCGATTCTTTGAGCTTCACTTGGTGTTTAGTAGCTGCAGAGTCTAGGATCTGGAAGCAGTGCGGTGTGCAGGATGTTCGGCAAGACTCTGCCCTCTGCAGATGTTTAAAAACGTTCGAAGACCTGTTGGAAAGTTAGTGCTCACGCACTCGTGTGAAGAAATATCACCAACATAACAAGCATTACAACTTACTCACGAAAATTTATAAACCACCCAGGTGCAAAGCCTCTCAGGGACAGCATCTTTTACATTAAAAAGATTATTGATTTTGAAAGTAGTAGAAACAAGCCTTATATCAACAGGTTTACATAATTGATTAGCAAGATAGCCTGGTTTGCGAATACTCCTCTGTGCCGTGACTGAGAAATTCCCAACGTAAGGGATTTTAAAATAGAACTTAGGTGTTTCCTGGGGTTCGACTCCTGATTAAGGTTGACAATAAAATGGGATTGATTAACACAAAAACCTTTGTTTATGTTAAAGGTAGCGACAAAAAAGACGTAGAGGAAAGAAATATCCCTTACCTACCCTTGAGCTTTGGTAAGGGATGCACCCTCCGCACCCAGGGTATGCTTACTTTTGCGCGCTTCGGTTGCCCTGAATCCGAGGATTTGAACTTAAGACTACCGTGAACAAATCCAGCTAGCGGTCAGGGCAGGACTTGAACTCGGGGCCTCCGAATTTCATGTCCGGCGCTCAAACGCTCGGCCACGCTGACCCCGGCTAAGTTCGTGAATTCTAAGTGTTCGTCAAATCTTAGAAAGAAGGTGAACT
Source organism: Porites lutea (assembly GCF_958299795.1). NCBI lineage: Eukaryota > Metazoa > Cnidaria > Anthozoa > Scleractinia > Poritidae > Porites > Porites lutea. The sequence continues at coordinate 21,072,600 of NC_133201.1, forward strand.
ACAGTCTCATTCAAAATGGTTGGGACACTTTGGGGTCTCCTTGTCCCCTCAATGTTGGCGTACAAGATTTGGTGACCGAACCGCCCTGAACAACTTTGAGAGGGACGAGGGGAGCACGAGAAGGAAAAAAACAGCGTTTGGTTAAAGTGTCCCAACCATTTTTGTCGGAGACTGTAGCTCAGTTTATTCTGTAATCCCTTCGAGTTTTCCGCATCTTCGGTGTAGCAGGCCTCCTGAGAATTCCCATGGAATATGTACTTCAATCCAACATAGGGTAATTTTCATGAAATGTCCGTCCGAAGACATAAAATGTGAATTATAATCGTTAAACACATAGCAGGGGATTCCATCGATATAAATCGAGAGATGTCAATTTGATAGAAATTACCCAGCGCTTTATAATTCCAATACAAACACATGAACAGTTGAAAAGAGCGTCGAAGTCCTGGTTCAGACGCCGTGCTGTACATGAGCCGAATCGAATTCAATTACTAAAGCTCATCATGTGAAGTATAGACAAGAGTATAGGAAAGTCAAAATGACAATAACTAATTTTTTCTGTACCTTTCATGGGCTTTTGTCAGAGATAATGAGAAATAAGGACTAAAATAATCAGAGGAACTAGTCAAGTAAACGTTCAAAACATTTAACTCTGAGGAACCTGTTATGTGCTAACGTTTTGACAATGAATACGTAAATCTCAATATGTAATTGATTTAAAAAATCTTCGGATAGCATTAAAGCAACAGTAAACAAGTGCATTTTGTTTAACCTCGGGTACTAAAATCCTTTACGTAGCAACCCTGCGGTAGTTATGTTCTCGAAGAATGTTTGCTAAATTTTAATCATTCGCAACCATATTGTTAAACAAGACGGCGGCGCTGAAATTTGTCTTGGTTGGTAAGTTGAAAGTGCTCTTTTTTACATCGTTTCACATAAGACTGTATTGATAATAGTGTATGCTGAATACGAGTATTTCTTGCAGCTAAAGTATTTTTTAATAATTTATTGTAAACACGTTGTTGTGCATCGATTATCAAGTGAATACAAAGTCGCAGTAAGTTTCTTTGATTGTCACTTACCCCCAAAAATGTATTTTTTGTAATTTATAGGTATATACATAACACACGGCTTGCTATTATCTTTACACCAAAACGCGGGTCAGAATTCTAAGATTTTTTCTTTTCACCTGGTTAAAGAATCATCTTATTTTCTAAGAAATTCATCTTATTTGCTCCTATAGTTGATTTATTCGAACAAAGCTTTTCTTTGTTGATAATTTAACACGTCAGTTTTCCTTCACGAAGACTGACAAAAACGCCCTAAATTGGATAAGTAGAAGTGTGGCAGTCGGGTTTGAAAGAAAGTAGCAAGTTTTGTTTTCATCGATCTTGACGTGTTTACGCGCGACGTTGAAAATGATCTGAACACGTAAGTCCAAGATTACAGTAAATGCAGGTGTAATATTTACAATCATGGCCTCGAAAATATTACTAATATTTATGCCATTAATCGGTTCCTGTTTTTACACAATTGTACACATCTCATAAGTTTCATTACTGCTTGCCCAACATCGCAAAATCTTCAGTTTCAAAGATTTTTCATTGCCTGATAAACTAGGCAAATTTTTGTTTTGTTAAAAAATGTAGACGTACCACCTCGGGGAATGCTCTAGTGTCCGCCGATATTAATTTCGGGAGTCCGCCAAGAGCCATGTACCATTCAAATGAGCAATGGAAACATTTTGTATACTCCCAGAGTCGACCATAACAATATAGGTTTGCACTATTTTCATTAAGCGAGCCAATTGTTCAAATACTCTAAACGTATGTTGCACCTAAAATGAGTAAAGCAACCTCCATCCAAACAAAAACGAAATGAAAAAAACAGTATTATAAAAAAAACTAATCGACGGGTAATGAACGCTTCGACTTAAATACTAGTGACCAATTTCCTATAAAACTAGTTACAAGATTTATAGTGAGCAACGAAAGAATTTATTGTGTACTGCCAGAAACTGCAATTCGTGAAAAGGCTTCTTGTACGTGTACATCTCAGTGACATCTTTCTGGTTTCTTTTTTTCCTTGTGAATTCGCCAATCTGATCTCTGGCTACTTGACGACCTTCACTGATTTTGTTAAGATGTCGCTTTTAAGTTCTGGGTTTATACATCTTCAGTAAAGGGTTTAAAGAGGTGGTATAAACGGAGTGGCTTATATCCGAGGGGGGTTTATAACCAGAATAGAAAAGACCCTTGGTAAAAAGCTATAGCAGTTTCATTTACTGATTTTAAATTAAGCTTCCAAACGTCATAATAAATCGAATTCAGGTTGGATGGCTTATAAGAGTCTTATAATTGGAGGTAGAGGGGGGCTTCTATTCGAATCAAGAACGAGAAATCCAAACACCACTGCAAAGCTGACTCAGAACAACGTCTTTTGTTTTTTAAACATAACAATATTTCGGCTGGTCATACCAGCCTTCTTCAGGTTTACAGATGTTAATTTAATCATTTTCTATTCAAATGAATTTTATGTTACAAGTAGGTGGGCCCATATACAGGCCTATATATAGGACTAGGGACTTTTAAGAGGGGAAGCTTATAAAAGGCAGTTTAAGGTACTTTCATTTGGAGCAGTAACCTACGTGTAGCCGCACCCTCCCCCCATTGACAAAGGAAAAACGGAGAGCGGGGGCGGGGGTTGCGGCTACATGTAGGCTATTAGAGCGGCGGCTCGTTCCCCCACGACATCATAGTTTTAATTTTTTTTCATGTTTATGCAGAATATTTCCAACCGAGATGGTTTGTCTAAGTAATAAGTCCCCTTAAGAACTAGGTTTCGGTTTTAACAGTTGCCGATAATTACGAAATTTAGAAGTTGAGTCCTGCATATGTAGAGAGTTTTCACTCGTGTGGCAAGCAGATTAGCGCCTTTCAGAGTCTCTTCGCACCTCTATGTTTTTGTGACTGAGTGCCTTTCATCGTGAAAAAAAAAAGCTCAGAGTAGAAAGACGGAAAAAAAGAAAAACTCACTCATTCAATTGCCAGGTTTCGGAACCGCGCTTCTCCACCAGCTGTTAGCTTCGCGTGCCGGAAGCTTCACCACGCAGCCAAGGAAACAAAGTACAAGATACATTTGATCTCTGAATATTATCAGTCGCGATCACGCATCCCACCGTCTGAAAAGCCAACACTTCTCACGCGATCTCAAGTACAAATAACGGGGAAAAAAGAAACCTGTGAAGCTAATCGTGCAAACATCTTTTGTCTGTAACTTTAACAGTTTAATATTAATTATGGCAAATTTTACAGAAAGCAATATCCAGTGCCCACAGTTAGCAGATTAGCTAGTCGACGCGAACAGTGGTTACACGTATGTAATATATATGCAAATAGATCACAAGAAAGACTAGAGAAAAAGAGTAAAAAATATGTTAAATAAATAAACAAATAAATAAAAATAAATTTAATTTAATTAATTTTACAATCATGTACATTGCAAAATAAGAAGCCGAGTTTTCAGAAAATTTCTTTTATTAAGTCGGGTAAATCAATATAATCATTTCCTTCTGAAAGTATTCGGAGTAGGGTGTCCTGGACATTAATTTTAAATTTTTTTTTGGACATTTAACGCATTTCACACGGTAAACTATTCCAGATATTTACACCATAACTTGAAAGAGACTTTGTTTGTCTAACCTTGAGTGTTTAACATAATGGTCACCTCTTGAAGATGATCTTGTATTATATGAATGAATATTAGATGGGGAAGCAAATAAGTTAGACATGTTAGTAGGTGTTAAGCTGTTAGAAATATCATGCATTAGAATAGCAACGGATTTAGAGTAGAGTAGATCCATGGAAAATAGAAAGACTGGGTCTTTCTATTATATCCATGGTAGATCTAAGGGAAGAAAAATATGGTACTGCATGAGAATTGTAGTCACCAAAGAACATGAGGCGGAGGGCGCGTTTTTCAAGAAAGTGAAGAATGAGAATTTTGTTTTTGTAAGTTTTAGCAGCTTGGCCCCAAACGACAATGCCATACAATAAGTAAGGCTGAATAAGAAATATGTCAGGAGCCCAGTTTATCAGGCAACACTCATGGTAATACAGGTCAGTTGCAAAGGAAGACTGCAATTTGTCAAATTTCGGAACTAAAGCATTCCTCTTTAGTTGCTACTTAGGTCATCGCTTTTGCACGCGGTGCTTAACTGGCGAAATCCACTCCATGGTGATGACAAAAATCAAATGATCCTGGTACTTTTTCGGCGCTGATCATCGAAAAGTTCCAAATCGTCCACAGAACGCTTTTAAAATCGTTGACTCTTTTCGAAGTGCATGCTTACACGTGGGATGTATGACGGCAAAAAAAAAACACTCGCAAAGATAACCTTTCCGTGATCCTCAGTTCGCTGCCTTTGTCCCATCGCTTCATGCTCAGTCGTCAGGTAATTCATTAACTTTTATTTTATGATACCCAGATCCCAGCGGCTGTAAAATCGTAAAAATGGACGTATAGTAAAAAAGGAAAACGGTCGAAGGAGAGGCTTCTGAGTTCGACTTCATCCAACTTTATTTTTTCACGGTGACATACGAGACTCACGGAAATATGACACTTTTCGCGGGAAACAAGCCGTTCTATTTATAAATCTACTCGGGAATGGGATGACTCAAGAAATTAGTGGAGATGGAGGCTCCATTTGATGGGCTCCTGGATATGTATATCTGGTGTAGAGTATTCAGGGGTACAAAGTGTCTAAGGCTGGCAATAATGCCTATTATCATTCGAAGCAAATGTTTCTTTCTTTTCATTGGCCGAGAGCCCACCACATGTCCTGCAAATAACTACCTACAAATAATGGTCTGCTCATGCGCAATGCCGTCCAACTGTGTTTGGCTGCAAATAATATTCCGCACATGCTTAAAGGAAACCGCGCCTTTCTCCTTCTTGCGATCGCTCTTGCGTGAAAATGGCAGATCGCTTCGCTTCCCGAGGATATTCATTAAAAAAACAAACTCGGTGATCGAATGACAAAACAATTATTGAACTCGGTTATCGCATAATATCGTGATTTGTCAGTGTCTCGCAGATCAATTATTTCCCGAAGCCGAATTAATGTACTCGCCATAGACAAATCACGATATTTTGCTCAACCTCGTCCAATAATTGTTAATTGTTTTACTTATTTTTGAAGCGATGTGAGCGATATGGTATTTCCAATAAATATTTTCATCAATAAGGAAACCTAGATATTTGACATAATTTTTGCATTTTAAAGAAATGTATGAGTTGTTATGATGATCAAATACTTTCAAGTTGACTTGGTGATTTAACTTTTTTTGTCTTGGTCTAAGAATGACAAAGTTAGATTTCTTTATATTTAGTGATAATCAGTTATTTGCAATTAGCTGTTATAAACCCTAAAAATTTTGTGCATTAACTGTAGATTCAAGCGATTTGAGATTTTCGTAAGCATATAACAAATTAGTATTATCAGCAAATAAGTAGAACTTCAATTTATCAGACTTTTTACATATATCATTTATATAAATAAGGAATAGTAAGGGTCGTAGGACCGATCCCTGTGAGACACCTGATAACACTACTTCTTTTTTGGATATGTTTTTAGGACCAATTTTTGTTGTTTGTTGACGACCCACTAGGTATGATGCAAACCAATCATTAATCATTCCACGTACTCCATAATGATTTAATTTTCTTAATAATATTGAATGATATGCTGCGTCAAAGGCTTTTTGCAAGTCAATGAGCACACCACATGAGTACAACTTTTTGTCCATGTCAGTTTCAGTTTTATTAATTGTGTCTAAAAGGCATGCTCAGTAGACCTTTTTTCACAAAACCATATTGTGAATCATGGAGAATGTTGCACTTCTCAATAAATAACTTGAGGCGATTATACATTATCTTCTCGAAGATACGGTTAAAGATGGAGAGGAGTGATATGGGTCTATGATTGGAGGGATCAGATTCATCACCACTTTTGTAAATTGGAATTACTTTGGCAAGCTTTAATTTAGATGGATAGGTTCCAAATTCAATTGATTTATTGATGAGAATTGATAGAGTTTGGCTTATAATATGTTTAGCCAATCTTAAAATCCGAGTGGGAAATGAATACGGCCCGTGTGCCCTGTTTAGTTGAATAGTCATTATTTCAGAATCAATTTCACAAGGAGATACAGGGTTAAAAAAGAATGAACTAGCAAAGTGTAACTTTGGTAGATAACCAGTAAATTGCTCTGGTGAATTTGCTTTGGTGAATTTTCTTTTGTACAAAAAGAAAAATAGAGTAGAAGGAGCGTGACCTTTCAAAACATCTTTTCTTCAATTTCTTTTCTTCACTTTCGTGATGTCTGGTGTGCAGCCCTACTAATAAAGGCAAGCAGAATCTTTGTGACTGCGCGAAAAAGGCTAATTGACAGTGAGAACTCAAGGGGTCCTTCTTGGCTTTTTGATTGTCATCAAAGTCAAGCCCGCGATATAAAAAAGGGGCTGCCAGTCCGAAATCCGCCGGCTGCTTTTGCAAATTAATAGTTTAATTTCTTTCTTTGAGTCATTCGGCATATATTACATTCCACATAATTATGTCATTCGGCAAGCCATGCCACATTCCGCAAACACATTTAACCTTTTACCGTCACCGGGAAAACTACGCGGATCAGAGAAAAGAACCGGCAACAAACATTGCAATTGGTCTACTCTGGATTCTCTTGCCGGGAATAGATGTTCTTCATTTCGAGCAAATGCATTCATTTTGGGGTCTGGTTCATGTTTATAAACAATTCCATTCGGTTTTGCCTAAATGACCTTGCGTCTGAAACTCTATATCTTTTCCTCGGGGTGTAGTTGCTTTAATGGTTATTAATAGCGGGAACGCCTTTTGCAAAAGTTAACAACGACAATAAGCTTTATTTGCATCACTTTAAAAAACCGCTACAGTATTGCAAAAGCTACTGACCAAAAATTATTGATAATTCTTTTAAGTTGATTAAATTGACTTATACTAAAATAAAAACCTAATGTTTTCTAAACGAAGTCAAGGGAAACACTTGGACTCGAGAGAAAACAAAACTGTTTCTTTCAAAACGTGGCATAAAGTGCATATTGTTCCACACGGAGTGAAAGCGACCCAAACCGTCCCAGAGACTTAAATGAATGAAAAGATGACAAAAACTATCGCTCTTAATAAAAAACTTTAAAAAGAGGACGAATATCTTATCTCGTGGGCGGGGAAACCGTTAGAAAGAGACCTTGCGCGAGATTGTAACAACATTTGATGAACTGAACCTGACTTGTTCAATTAAATCTGTATAATTGAAAGTGTTTTCCTGGGAGTTAAAGTTACTGCAAATCATCTCCATAACCATAACCTAATCAGACAGCGGCACCCAACGACTCTTTTCTGTAAAATATCTGTTCGGAGAAGCAAATATTATATTGCCTTGAACTTTCTATTACTTGAGAACAGCTAAAAATTTCTAGACGACCATTCCATTCATTTACAATTTTCTAAGCTTATCCGATAAATTCCCCATGATTTTCTGAAGTTCAATTTTTTACCTGTTACTTCCCACGTTAGGCTATTTTTCGTAGAGAAAAAGGAAACCTAAAATTTTCAGATTCAAAAATTTGAGTGAGAGAGGAATCAGAAAATGTTCATTTGCGTGATACGTTACCGGTAAATTGCATCTAAAAATTTCGAGAGGAAGATGCTGAAGCAATTGTAACTTCGTAAAGACTTAATTTCGCCCAGAATAACCGAACGGATACAAATTTTATAGCGCCACCTAGAATGCAGTTTCTAGAGCTCTGGATAGCCTAAAAAGTGTCTTCAATGTATTCAGGAGAAAACCGTCGTTGGTGCCCCTGATCAGATTGATGATCGTGATGTTTAGCTTTTGAACATATTTCTTTGTTTCGCACTTAGGACTCCTGCAAAAAAATATCTGATTCATTGACCAGCAACTGGAGTCGTAACACTCTTTCTCGCTTTAACCCATCAAAGCTCTATAAGTGAGTAGACAACAAATTCATGAAGAGTCAGCATATAACGCAACACATAGCAAAATGGGAAATGGTTACTTAGCTCAAAGAGGACAGCGGATTCTGACAAAAACAAATCTTCGTAACGCACTGCTCATTGGAGTTTTATCCAGCGTGCTGCTTGTTACATATTATCTACTTCAGAGCTCTCGACGACATCACAAGAATGATATAAGCTGGAAAATAAATCCATATGTCACCGAACAAGAACCTTATCGTCGACGTTTCTCATGGTTGCTCTCTCGCAAACGTTGCGCCCAAAACGCATTCCTATTAATCTTGGTGCTTTCTGCCCCTGCTAACTCGGACAGAAGAACAGTCATTCGGAGGACATGGGGGAATGATCGATCACTCCAGATGAGATGGAAAACCGTGTTTCTCGTTGGTCAAGCTTTAGACAACAACAATCAGAGTGAAAATATGGCCGCCGAGGGTACGATATACGGAGATATCATGCGAGGAAGTCACATTGACCATTATTACAATCTAACTCTGAAGACGCAAATGGGTCTCGAGTGGGCGGCAGGATATTGCGATTTCAGGTATCTCCTCAAAGTGGATGATGATGTATTTGTTAACCCCTATAACTTGTTGGACCACCTGGAAAAGCCTGACACCCAAGTAACTAACCTTTACATGGGACGCTGTTTCTACAGCGCGCCTGTTCTACGTGTTGGCAAGCACCGAATAACCAGAGAAGAGTACAGTGAGTCTACTTTTCCAACTTACTGCAACGGGCCAGCGTATTTGTTATCGTCAGATTTAGTCCACAAATTAGTGGAATTATTTGACACTTATACCCCTTTTAGACTCGAAGATGTTTATATAGGCATGTTAATTCGTAAAATAGGTGGAGTTGAGGCTGTAGATCACTCAGGCTTTCGCACTCAAGAATCTGGTCAGCCGTGCAAATATTTCCCAAATATGTTTGCTTATCACGAAGCTTCCGTAAAGTGTGCGGAGGAATTGTTTGAAGAAGGGATCAAAGAGAGACTAGAGTTAGAAATTAGCAAACTGGGCAATACTACAGGCTAAAATGGTTTGAAATAAGTAGGAAATAACGATTTAGTGGTGATCTACTTAGAAGATGACAAAGAAGAACATTTAAACCAGGATTTTGATAGGAAATTAAACCCAATTAGGACAAGTTGTGATAGAAGCAGCAGTAGAAGCAGCGTAATAGACAATAACTTTCTAAAACAGAATCAGTTAGAATCGACAAAGAATACTATTCTATTGGTCCAATTGAATGGGACCAATCAGGGGTGCTTTTAGCTTGAAGAACGATCCCGACACCGCGTAGAAAAAACCTCTTACGAAGAAATATTATTTCTGTTAATAGTAACAATTGTAATAATAATAATAATAATACTTATACTATCACTACTTCTATCAATAATAATAATAATGACGATGATGGTTTACTAATAGCATTTTCATTACAACATAGCTCTACATCTGTTAGGAAATATAATGCCATAGTTTATGTGATGCAAATAAGCACTATGTTAAAAATAATCAATGAATAATTAAATTCTCAAATGCGGCTTCTGTGCTTATGCCTATGACTGATTTCTTCATGTGGGTTCAAAAAACATAACTAACAAACAAACTAAATAAATAAATAACGACTTAGAGGTAACACGTCCCCTCAGTTCAGTTGTTGTTGTTGTTGTTTTTTTTCGTCTACCTGCTTTCTGGTCGAATTGGAACTTCGAGATGTTAGTTTTTGAGAAAAGGGGAAATAATAATAATAATAATGGAATTTATATAGCGCTTATACATCGCTGTTCTAAGCGCTTTACAATGTAAAAAAGGACAAAGAATATCATTAATCACAAGCTTACATATAACCCTACTGTACATATTGAGAAATTTATATCATACACATCTTAAAAAGGAAAGAAAACAAAAACAAATATGATGAAACTAAATGTCATATACCTTTTTAAAAAGAAACGTTTTCAACTTCGATTTAAAAGGATTAACATCAGTACAAGCTCGAATTTCAAAGGGGAGCTTGTTCCATAGAAATCCGGATTATACAGAAAAAAAGAAGAGAGAGAAGGTGACCTACAGTCTCATTCAAAATGGTTGGGACACTTTGGGGTCTCCTTGTACCCTCAATGTTGGCGTACAAGATTTGGTGACCGAACCGCCCTGAACAACTTTGAGAGGGACGAGGGGAGCACGAGAAGGAAAAAAACAGCGTTTGGTTAAAGTGTCCCAACCATTTTTGCCGGAGACTGTAGCTCAGTTTATTCTGTAATCCCTTCGAGTTTTCCGCATCTTCGGTGTAGCAGGCCTCCTCAGAATTCCCACGGAATATGTACTTCAATCCAGCATAGGGTAATTTTCATGAAATGTCCGTCCGAAGACATAAAATGTGAATTATAATCGTTAAACACATAGCAGGGGATTCCATCGATATAAATCGAGAGATGTCAATTTGATAGAAATTACCAGCGCTTTATAATTCCAATACAAACACATGAACAGTTGAAAAGAGCGTCGAAGTCCTGGTTCAGACGCCGTGCTGTACATGAGCCGAATCGAATTCAATTACTAAAGCTCATCATGTGAAGTATAGACAAGAGTATAGGAAAGTCAAAATGACAATAACTAATTTTTTCTGTACCTTTCATGGGCTTTTGTCAGAGATAATGAGAAATAAGGACTAAAATAATCAGAGGAACTAGTCAAGTAAACGTTCAAAACATTTAACTCTGAGGAACCTGTTATGTGCTAACGTTTTGACAATGAATACGTAAATCTCAATATGTAATTGATATTAAAAAATCTTCGGATAGCATTAAAGCAACAGTAAACAAGTGCATTTTGTTTAACCTCGGGTACTAAAATCCTTTACGTAGCAACCCTGCGGTAGTTATGTTCTCGAAGAATGTTTGCTAAATTTTAATTATTCGCAACCATTTTGTTAAACAAGACGGCGGCGCTGAAATTTGTCTTAGTTGGTAAGTTGAAAGTGCTCTTTTTTACATCGTTTCACATAAGACTGTATTGATAATAGTGTATGCTAAATACGAGTATTTCTTGCAGCTAAAGTATTTTTTAATAATTTATTGTAAACACGTTGTTGTGCATCGATTATCAAGTGAATACGAAGTCGCAGTAAGTTTCTTTGATTGTCACTTACCCCCAAAAATGTATTTTTTGTAATTTATAGGTATATACATAACACACGGCTTGCTATTATCTTTACACTAAAACGCGGGTCAGAATTCTGAGATTTTTTCTTTTCACCTGGTTAAAGAATCATCTTATTTTCTAAGAAATTCATCTTATTTGCTCCTATAGTTGATTTATCCGAACAAAGCTTTTGTTTGTTGATAATTTAACACGTCAGTTTTCCTTCACGAAGACTGACAAAAACGCCCTAAATTGGATAAGTGGAAGTGTGGCAGTCGGGTTTGAAAGAAAGTAGCAAGTTTTGTTTTCATCGATCTTGACGTGTTTACGCGCGACGTTGAAAATGATCTGAACACGTAAGTCCAAGATTACAGTAAATGCAGGTGTAATATTTACAATCATGGCCTCGAAAATATTACTAATTTTTGCCATTAATCGGTTCCTGTTTTTACACAATTGTACACATCTCATAAGTTTCATTACTGCTTGCGCAACATCGCAAAATCTTCAGTTTCAAAGATTTTTCATTGCCTGATAAACTAGGCAAATTTTTGTTTTGTTAAAAAATGTAGACGTACCACCTCGGGGAATGCTCTAGTGTCCGCCGATATTAATTTCGGGAGTCCGCCAAGAGCCATGTACCATTCAAATGAGCAATGGAAACATTTTGTATACTCCCAGAGTCGACCATAACAATATAGGTTTGCACTATTTTCATTAAGCGAGCCAGTTGTTCAAATACTCTAAACGTATGTTGCACCTAAAATGAGTAAAGCAACCTCCATCCAAACAAAAACGAAATGAAAAAAACAGTATTATAAAAAAAACTAATCGACGGGTAATGAACGCTTCGACTTAAATACTAGTGACCAATTTCCTATAAAACTAGTTACAAGATTTATAGTGAGCAACGAAAGAATTTATTGTGTACTGCCAGAAACTGCAATTAGTGAAAAGGCTTCTTGTACGTGTACATCTCAGTGACATCTTTCTGGTTTCTTTTTTTCCTTGTGAATTCGCCAATCTGATCTCTGGCTACTTGACGACCTTCACTGATTTTGTTAAGATGTCGCTTTTAAGTTCTGGGTTTATACATCTTCAGTAAAGGGTTTAAAGAGGTGGTATAAACGGAGTGGCTTATATCCGAGGGGGGTTTACAACCAGAATAGAAAAGACCCTTGGTAAAAAGCTATAGCAGTTTCATTTACTGATTTTAAATTAAGCTTCCAAACGTCATAATAAATCGAATTCAGGTTGGATGGCTTATAAGAGTCTTATAATTGGAGGTAGAGGGGGGCTTCTATTCGAATCAAGAACGAGAAATCCAAAGACCACTGCAAAGCTGATTCAGAACAACGTCTTTTGTTTTTTAAACATAACAATATTTCGGCTGGTCATACCAGCCTTCTTCAGGTTTACAGATGTTAATTTAATCATTTTCTATTCAAATGAATTTTATGTTACAAGTAGGTGGGCCCATATACAGGCCTATATATAGGACTAGGGACTTTTAAGAGGGGAAGCTTATAAAAGGCAGTTTAAGGTACTTTCATTTGGAGCGGTAGCCTACGTGTAGCCGCACCCTCCCCCCTTTGACAAAGGAAAAACGGAGAGCGGGGGGGGGGTTGCGGCTACATGTAGGCTATTAGAGCGGCGGCTCGTTCCCCCACGACATCATAGTTTTAATTTTTTTTCATGTTTATGCCGAATATTTCCAACCGAGATGGTTTGTATAAGTAATAAGTCCCCTTAAGAACTAGGTTTGGGTTTTAACAGTTGCCGATAATTACGAAATTTAGAAGTTGAGTCCTGCATATGTAGAGAGTTTTCACTCGTGTGGCAAGCAGATTAGCGCCTTTCAGAGTCTCTTCGCACCTCTATGTTTTTGTGACTGAGTGTCTTTGATCGTGAAAAAAAAAAGCTCAGAGTAGAAAGGCGGAAAAAAAAGAAAAACTCACTCATTCAATTGCCAGGTTTCGGAACCGCGCTTCTCCACCAGCTGTTAGCTTCGCGTGCCGGAAACTTTACCACGCAACCAAGGAAACAAAATACAAGATACATTTGATCTCTGAATATTATCAGTCGCGATCACGCATCCCACCGTCTGAAAAACCAACACTTCTAACGCGATCTCAAGTACAAATAACGGGGAAAAAAGAAACCTGTGAAGCTAATCGTGCAAACATCTTTTGTCTGTAACTTTAACACTTTAATATTAATTATGGCAAATTTTACAGAAAGCAATATCCAGTGCCCACAGTTAGCAGATTAGCTAGTCGACGCGAACAGTGGTTACACGTATGTAATATATATGCAAATAGATCACAAGAAAGACTAGAGAAAAAGAGTAAAAAATATGTTAAATACATAAACAAATAAATAAAAATTAATTTAATTTAATTACGTTTACAATCATGTACATTGCAAAATAAGAAGCCGAGTTTTCAGAAAATTTCTGTTATTAAGTCGGGTAAATCAATATAATCATTTTCTTCTGGAAGTATTCGGAGTAAAGTGTCCTGGACATTAATTTTAAAGTTATTTTTGGACATTTAACGCATTTCACACGGTAAACTATTCCAGATTTTTACACCATATCTTGAAAGAGACTTTGTTTGTCTAACCTTGAGTGTTTAACATAATGGTCACCTCTTGAAGATGATCTTGTATTATATGAATGAATATTAGATGGGGAAGCAAATAAGTTAGACATGTTAGTGGTGTTAAGCTGTTAGAAATATCATGCATTAGAATAGCAACGGATTTAGAGTAGAGTAGATCCATGGAAAATAGAAAGACTGGGTCTTTCTATTATATCCATGGTAGATCTAAGGGAAGAAAAATAAGGTACTGCATGAGAATTGTAGTCACAAAAGAACATGAGGCGGAGGGCGCGTTTTTGAAGAATGAGAATTTTGTTTTTGTAAGTTTTAGCAGCTTGGCCCCAAGCGACTATACCATACAATAAGCAAGGCTGAATAAGAAAGCCCATTTTATCAGGCAACACTCATGGTAATACAAGTCAGTTGTAAAGGAAGACTGCAATTTGTCAAATTTCGGGACTAAAGCATTCCTCTTTAGTTGCTACTTAGGTCATCGCTTTTGCACGCGGTGCTTAACTGGTGAAATCCGTGATGACAAAAATCAAATGATCCTGGTACTTTTTCGGCGCCGATCATCGAAAAGTTCCAAATCGTCCACAGAACGCTTAATCGTCGACTCTTTTCGAAGTGCATGCTTACACGTGGGATGTATGACGGCAAAAAAAAAAAACTCTCGCAAAGATAACCTTTCCGTGATCCTCAGTTCGCTGCCTTTGTCCCATCGCTTCATGCTCAGTCGTCGGGTAATTCATTACTTTTGTTTTATGATGCCCAGATCCCAGCGGCTGTAAAATCGTAAAAATGGACGTATAGTAAAAAAGGAAAACGGTCGAAGGACAGGCTTCTGAGTTCGACTTCATCCAACTTAATTTTTTCACGGTGACATACGAGACTCACGGAAATATGACACTTTTCGCGGGAAACAAGCCGTTCTATTTATAAATGTACTCGGGAAAGGGTTGACTCAAAAAATTAGTGGAGATGGAGGCTCCATTTGATGGGCTCCTGGATATGTATATCTGGTGTAGAGTATTCAGGTGTACAAAGTGTCTAAGGCTGGCAATAATGCCTATTATCATTCGAAGCAAATTTTTCTTTCTTTTCATTGGCCGAGAGCCCACCACATGTCCTGCAAATAACTACCTACAAATAATGATCTGCTCATGCGCAATGCCGTCCAACTGTGTTTGGCTGCAAATAATATTCCGCACATGTCTAAAGGAAACCGTGCCTTTCTCCCCCTTGCGATCGCTCTTGCGGGAAAATGGCAGA
Source organism: Porites lutea (assembly GCF_958299795.1). Lineage (NCBI taxonomy): Eukaryota > Metazoa > Cnidaria > Anthozoa > Scleractinia > Poritidae > Porites > Porites lutea. The sequence goes on from NC_133201.1 coordinate 21,087,698, forward strand.
TCGCTTCGCTTCCCGAGGATATTCATTAAAAAAACAAACTCGGTGATCGAATGATAAAACAATTATTGAACTCGGTTATCGCATAATATCGTGATTTGTCAGTGTCTCGCAGATCAATTATTTCCCGAAGCCGAATTAATCTGCTCGCCATAGACAAATCACGATATTTTGCTCAACCTCGTCCAACCTCGTCCAATAACAATTGTTAATTGTTTTACTTATTTTTGAAGCGATGTGAGCGATATGGTATTTCCAATAAATATTTTCATCAATAAGGAAACCTAGATATTTGACATTATTTTTGCATTTTAAAGAAATGTATGAGTTGTTATGATGATCAAATACCTTCAAGTTGACTTGGTGATTTAACTTTTTTTGTCTTGGTCTAAGAATGACAAAGTTAGATTTCTTTATATTTAGTCATAATCAGTTATTTGCAATAAGTCAGTCATAAACCCTAAAAATTTGTGCATTAACTGTAGATTCAAGCGATTTGAGATTTTCGTCAGCATATAACAAATTAGTATTATCAGCAAATAAGTAGAACTTCAATTTATCAGAGCTGTTACATATATCATTTATATAAATAAGGAATAGTAAGGGTCCTAGGACCGATCCCTGTGAGACACCTGATAACTCTACTTCTTTTTTGGATATGTTTTAGGACCAATTTTTGTTGTTTGTTGACGACCCACTAGGTATGATGCAAACCAATTATTAATCATTCCACGAACTCCATAATGATTTAATTTTCTTAATAATATTGAATGATATGCTGTGTCAAAGGCTTTTTGCAAGTCAATGAGCACACCACATGAGTACAACTTTTTGTCCATGTCAGTTTCAGTTTTATTAATTGTCTCTAAAAGGCATGCTCAGTAGACCTTTTTTCACAAAACCATATTGTGAATCATGGAGAATGATGCACTTCTCAATAAATAACTTGAGGCGATTATACATTATCTTCTCGAAGATACGGTTAAAGATGGAGAGGAGTGATATGGGTCTATGATTGGAGGGGTCAGATTCATCACCACTTTTGTAAATTGGAATTACTTTGGCAAGCTTTAATTTAGATGGATAGGTTCCAAATTCAATTGATTTATTGATGAGAATTGATAGAGTTTGGCTTATAATATGTTTAGCCAATCTTAAAATCCGAGTGGGAAATGAATACGGCCCGTGTGCCCTGTTTAGTTGAATAGTCATTATTTCAGAATCAATTTCACAAGGAGATACAGGGTTAAAAAAGAATGATAGATAGATAACCAGTAAATTGCTCTGGTGAATTTGCTTTGGTGAATTTTCTTTTGTACAAAAAGAAAAATAGAGTAGAAGGAGCGTGACCTTTCAAAACATCTTTTCTTCAAGTTCTTTTCTTCACTTTCGTGATGTCTGGTGTGCATGCGCAGCCCTACTAATAAAGGCAAGTAGAATCTTTGTGGCTGCGCGAAAAAGGCTAATTGACAGTGAGAACTCAAAGGGTCCTTCTTGGCTTTTTGATTGTCATCAAAGTCAAGCCCGCGATATAAAAAAGGGGCTGCCAGTCCGAAATCCGCCGGCTGCTTTTGCAAATTAATTGGCGTCAAAAAAGGGCGCACTTTTTAGTTTAATTTCTTTCTTTGAGTCATTCGGCATATATTACATTCCACATAATTATGTCATTCCGCAAGCCATGCCACATGCCATTCCGCAAACTCATTTAACCTTTTACCGTCACCGGGAAAACTACGCGGATCAGAGAAAAGAACCGGCAACAAACATTGCGATTGGTCTACTCTGGATTCTCTTGCCGGGAATAGATGTTCTTCATTTCGAGCAAATGCATTCATTTTGGGGTCTGGTTCATGTTTATAAACAATTCCATTCGGTTTTGCCTAAATGACCTTGCGTCTGAAACTCTATATCTTTTCCTCGGGGTGTAGTTGCTTTAATAGTTATTAATTGCGAGAACGCCTTTTGCAAAAGTTAACAACGACAATAAGCTTTATTTGCATCACTTTAAAAAACCGCTACAGTATTGCAAAAGCTACTGACCAAAAATTATTGATAATTTTTTAAGTTGATTAAAATGACTTATATTAAAATAAAAACCTAATGTTTTCTAAACGAAGTCAAGGGAAACACTTGGACTCGAGAGAAAACAAAACTGTTTCCTTCAAAACTTGGCATAAAGTGTATATTGTTCCACACGGAGTGAAAGCGACCCAAACCGTCCCAGAGACTTAAATGAATGAAAAGATGACAAAAACTATCGCTCTTAATAAAAAACTTTAAAAAAAGGACGAACATCTTATCTCGTGGGCGGGGAAACCGTTAGAAAGAGACCTTGCGCGAGATTGTAACAACATTTGGTGAACTGAACCTGACTTGTTCAATTAAATCTGTATGACTGAAAGTGTTTTCCTGGGAGTTAAAGTTACTGCAAGTCATCTCCATAACCATAACCTAATCAGACAGCGGCACCCAACGACTCTTTTCTGTAAAATATCTGTTCGGAGAAGCAAATATTGCCTTGAACTTTCTATTACTTGAGAACAGCTAAAAATTTCTAGACGACCATTCCATTCATTTACAATTTTCTAAGCTTATCCGATAAATTCCCCATGATTTTCTGAAGTTCAATTTTTTACCTTTTACTTCCCACGTTAGGCTATTTTTCGTAGAGAAAAAGGAAACCTAAAATTTTCAGATTCAAAAATTTGAGTGAGAGAGGAATCAGAAAATGTTCATTTGCGTGATACGTTACCGGTAAATTGCATCTAAAAATTTCGAGAGAAAGATGCTGAAGCAATTGTAACTTCGAAAACACTTAATTTCGCCCAGGATAACCGAACGGATACAAATTTTATAGCGCCGCCTAGAATGCAGTTTCTAGAGCTCTGGATAGCCTAAAAAGTGACTTCAATGTATTTAGGAGAAAACCGTCGTTGGTGCCCCTGATCAGATTGATGATCGTGATGTTTAGCTTTTGAACATATTTCTTTGTTTCGCACTTAGGACTCCTGCAAAAAAATATCTGATTCATTGACCAGCAACTGGAGTCGTAACACTCTTTCTCGCTTTAACCCATCAAAGCTCTATAAGTGAGTAGACAACAAATTCATGAAGAGTCAGCATATAACGCAACACATAGCAAAATGGGAAATGGTTACTTAGCTCAAAGAGGACAGCGGATTCTGACAAAAACAAATCTTCGTAACGCACTGCTCATTGGAGTTTTATCCAGCGTGCTGCTTGTTACATATCTACTTCAGAGCTCTCGACGACATCACAAGAATGATATAAGCTGGAAAATAAATCCATATGTCACCGAACAAGAACCTTATCGTCGACGTTTCTCATGGTTGCTCTCTCGCAAACGTTGCGCCCAAAACGCATTCCTATTAATCTTGGTGCTTTCTGCCCCTGCTAACTCGGACAGAAGAACAGTCATTCGGAGGACATGGGGGAATGATCGATCACTCCAGATGAGATGGAAAACCGTGTTTCTCGTTGGTCAAGCTTTAGACAACAACAATCAGAGTGAAAATATGGCCGCCGAGGGTACGATATACGGAGATATCATGCGAGGAAGTCACATTGACCATTATTACAATCTAACTCTGAAGACGCAAATGGGTCTCGAGTGGGCGGCAGGATATTGCGATTTCAGGTATCTCCTCAAAGTGGATGATGATGTATTTGTTAACCCCTATAACTTGTTGGACCACCTGGAAAAGCCTGACACCCAAGTAACTAACCTTTACATGGGACGCTGTTTCTACAGCGCGCCTGTTCTACGTGTTGGCAAGCACCGAATAACCAGAGAAGAGTACAGTGAGTCTACTTTTCCAACTTACTGCAACGGGCCAGCGTATTTGTTATCGTCAGATTTAGTCCACAAATTAGTGGAATTATTTGACACTTATACCCCTTTTAGACTCGAAGATGTTTATATAGGCATGTTAATTCGTAAAATAGGTGGAGTTGAGGCTGTAGATCACTCAGGCTTTCGCACTCAAGAATCTGGTCAGCCGTGCAAATATTTCCCAAATATGTTTGCTTATCACGAAGCTTCCGTAAAGTGTGCGGAGGAATTGTTTGAAGAAGGGATCAAAGAGAGACTAGAGTTAGAAATTAGCAAACTGGGCAATGCTACAGGCTAAAATGGTTTGAAATAAGTAGGAAATAACGATTTAGTGGTGATCTACTTAGAAGATGACAAAGAAGAACATTTAAACCAGGATTTTGATAGGAAATTAAACCCAATTAGGACAAGTTGTGATAGAAGCAGCAGTAGAAGCAGCGTAATAGACAATAACTTTCTAAAACAGAATCAGTTAGAATCGACAATGAATACTATTCTATTGGTCCAATTGAATGGGACCAATCAGGGGTGCTTTTAGCTTGAAGAACGATCCCGACACCGCGTAGAAAAAACCTCTTACGAAGAAATATTATTTCTGTTAATAGTAACAATTGTAATAATAATAATAATAATACTTATACTATCACTACTTCTATCAATAATAATAATAATAATGACGATGATGGTTTACTAATAGCATTTTCATTACAACATAGCTCTACATCTGTTAGGAAATATAATGCCATAGTTTATGTGATGCAAATAAGCACTATGTTAAAAATAATCAATGAATAATTAAATTCTCAAATGCGGCTTCTGTGCTTATGCCTATGACTGATTTCTTCATGTGGGTTCAAAAAACATAACTAACAAACAAACTAAATAAATAAATAAGGACTTAGAGGTAACACGTCCCCTCAGTTCAGTTGTTGTTGTTGTTGTTTTTTTTCGTCTACCTGCTTTCTGGTCGAATTGGAACTTCGAGATGTTAGTTTTTGAGAAAAGGGGAAATAATAATAATAATAATGGAATTTATATAGCGCTTATACATCGCTGTTCTAAGCGCTTTACAATGTAAAAAAGGACAAAGAATATCATTAATCACAAGCTTACATATAACCCTACTGTACATATTGAGAAATTTATATCATACACATCTTAAAAAGGAAAGAAAACAAAAACAAATATGATGAAACTAAATGTCATATACCTTTTTAAAAAGAAACGTTTTCAACTTCGATTTAAAAGGATTAATATCAGTACAAGCTCGAATTTCAAAGGGGAGCTTGTTCCATAGAAATCCGGATTATACAGAAAAAAAGAAGAGAGAGAAGGTGACCTACAGTCTCATTCAAAATGGTTGGGACACTTTGGGGTCTCCTTGTACCCTCAATGTTGGCGTACAAGATTTGGTGACCGAACCGCCCTGAACAACTTTGAGAGGGACGAGGGGAGCACGAGAAGGAAAAAAACAGCGTTTGGTTAAAGTGTCCCAACCATTTTTGTCGGAGACTGTAGCTCAGTTTATTCTGTAATCCCTTCGAGTTTTCCGCATCTTCGGTGTAGCAGGCCTCCTCAGAATTCCCACGGAATATGTACTTCAATCCAGCATAGGGTAATTTTCATGAAATGTCCGTCCGAAGACATAAAATGTGAATTATAATCGTTAAACACATAGCAGGGGATTCCATCGATATAAATCGAGAGATGTCAATTTGATAGAAATTACCAGCGCTTTATAATTCCAATACAAACACATGAACAGTTGAAAAGAGCGTCGAAGTCCTGGTTCAGACGCCGTGCTGTACATGAGCCGAATCGAATTCAATTACTAAAGCTCATCATGTGAAGTATAGACAAGAGTATAGGAAAGTGAAAATGACAATAACTAATTTTTTCTGTACCTTTCATGGGCTTTTGTCAGAGATAATGAGAAATAAGGACTAAAATAATCAGAGGAACTAGTCAAGTAAACGTTCAAAACATTTAACTCTGAGGAACCTGTTATGTGCTAACGTTTTGACAATGAATACGTAAATCTCAATATGTAATTGATATTAAAAAATCTTCGGATAGCATTAAAGCAACAGTAAACAAGTGCATTTTGTTTAACCTCGGGTACTAAAATCCTTTACGTAGCAACCCTGCGGTAGTTATGTTCTCGAAGAATGTTTGCTAAATTTTAATTATTCGCAACCATTTTGTTAAACAAGACGGCGGCGCTGAAATTTGTCTTAGTTGGTAAGTTGAAAGTGCTCTTTTTTACATCGTTTCACATAAGACTGTATTGATAATAGTGTATGCTAAATACGAGTATTTCTTGCAGCTAAAGTATTTTTTAATAATTTATTGTAAACACGTTGTTGTGCATCGATTATCAAGTGAATACGAAGTCGCAGTAAGTTTCTTTGATTGTCACTTACCCCCAAAAATGTATTTTTTGTAATTTATAGGTATATACATAACACACGGCTTGCTATTATCTTTACACTAAAACGCGGGTCAGAATTCTGAGATTTTTTCTTTTCACCTGGTTAAAGAATCATCTTATTTTCTAAGAAATTCATCTTATTTGCTCCTATAGTTGATTTATCCGAACAAAGCTTTTGTTTGTTGATAATTTAACACGTCAGTTTTCCTTCACGAAGACTGACAAAAACGCCCTAAATTGGATAAGTGGAAGTGTGGCAGTCGGGTTTGAAAGAAAGTAGCAAGTTTTGTTTTCATCGATCTTGACGTGTTTACGCGCGACGTTGAAAATGATCTGAACACGTAAGTCCAAGATTACAGTAAATGCAGGTGTAATATTTACAATCATGGCCTCGAAAATATTACTAATTTTTGCCATTAATCGGTTCCTGTTTTTACACAATTGTACACATCTCATAAGTTTCATTACTGCTTGCGCAACATCGCAAAATCTTCAGTTTCAAAGATTTTTCATTGCCTGATAAACTAGGCAAATTTTTGTTTTGTTAAAAAATGTAGACGTACCACCTCGGGGAATGCTCTAGTGTCCGCCGATATTAATTTCGGGAGTCCGCCAAGAGCCATGTACCATTCAAATGAGCAATGGAAACATTTTGTATACTCCCAGAGTCGACCATAACAATATAGGTTTGCACTATTTTCATTAAGCGAGCCAGTTGTTCAAATACTCTAAACGTATGTTGCACCTAAAATGAGTAAAGCAACCTCCATCCAAACAAAAACGAAATGAAAAAAACAGTATTATAAAAAAAACTAATCGACGGGTAATGAACGCTTCGACTTAAATACTAGTGACCAATTTCCTATAAAACTAGTTACAAGATTTATAGTGAGCAACGAAAGAATTTATTGTGTACTGCCAGAAACTGCAATTAGTGAAAAGGCTTCTTGTACGTGTACATCTCAGTGACATCTTTCTGGTTTCTTTTTTTCCTTGTGAATTCGCCAATCTGATCTCTGGCTACTTGACGACCTTCACTGATTTTGTTAAGATGTCGCTTTTAAGTTCTGGGTTTATACATCTTCAGTAAAGGGTTTAAAGAGGTGGTATAAACGGAGTGGCTTATATCCGAGGGGGGTTTACAACCAGAATAGAAAAGACCCTTGGTAAAAAGCTATAGCAGTTTCATTTACTGATTTTAAATTAAGCTTCCAAACGTCATAATAAATCGAATTCAGGTTGGATGGCTTATAAGAGTCTTATAATTGGAGGTAGAGGGGGGCTTCTATTCGAATCAAGAACGAGAAATCCAAAGACCACTGCAAAGCTGATTCAGAACAACGTCTTTTGTTTTTTAAACATAACAATATTTCGGCTGGTCATACCAGCCTTCTTCAGGTTTACAGATGTTAATTTAATCATTTTCTATTCAAATGAATTTTATGTTACAAGTAGGTGGGCCCATATACAGGCCTATATATAGGACTAGGGACTTTTAAGAGGGGAAGCTTATAAAAGGCAGTTTAAGGTACTTTCATTTGGAGCGGTAGCCTACGTGTAGCCGCACCCTCCCCCCTTTGACAAAGGAAAAACGGAGAGCGGGGGGGGGGTTGCGGCTACATGTAGGCTATTAGAGCGGCGGCTCGTTCCCCCACGACATCATAGTTTTAATTTTTTTTCATGTTTATGCCGAATATTTCCAACCGAGATGGTTTGTATAAGTAATAAGTCCCCTTAAGAACTAGGTTTGGGTTTTAACAGTTGCCGATAATTACGAAATTTAGAAGTTGAGTCCTGCATATGTAGAGAGTTTTCACTCGTGTGGCAAGCAGATTAGCGCCTTTCAGAGTCTCTTCGCACCTCTATGTTTTTGTGACTGAGTGTCTTTGATCGTGAAAAAAAAAAGCTCAGAGTAGAAAGGCGGAAAAAAAAGAAAAACTCACTCATTCAATTGCCAGGTTTCGGAACCGCGCTTCTCCACCAGCTGTTAGCTTCGCGTGCCGGAAACTTTACCACGCAACCAAGGAAACAAAATACAAGATACATTTGATCTCTGAATATTATCAGTCGCGATCACGCATCCCACCGTCTGAAAAACCAACACTTCTAACGCGATCTCAAGTACAAATAACGGGGAAAAAAGAAACCTGTGAAGCTAATCGTGCAAACATCTTTTGTCTGTAACTTTAACACTTTAATATTAATTATGGCAAATTTTACAGAAAGCAATATCCAGTGCCCACAGTTAGCAGATTAGCTAGTCGACGCGAACAGTGGTTACACGTATGTAATATATATGCAAATAGATCACAAGAAAGACTAGAGAAAAAGAGTAAAAAATATGTTAAATACATAAACAAATAAATAAAAATTAATTTAATTTAATTACGTTTACAATCATGTACATTGCAAAATAAGAAGCCGAGTTTTCAGAAAATTTCTGTTATTAAGTCGGGTAAATCAATATAATCATTTTCTTCTGGAAGTATTCGGAGTAAAGTGTCCTGGACATTAATTTTAAAGTTATTTTTGGACATTTAACGCATTTCACACGGTAAACTATTCCAGATTTTTACACCATATCTTGAAAGAGACTTTGTTTGTCTAACCTTGAGTGTTTAACATAATGGTCACCTCTTGAAGATGATCTTGTATTATATGAATGAATATTAGATGGGGAAGCAAATAAGTTAGACATGTTAGTGGTGTTAAGCTGTTAGAAATATCATGCATTAGAATAGCAACGGATTTAGAGTAGAGTAGATCCATGGAAAATAGAAAGACTGGGTCTTTCTATTATATCCATGGTAGATCTAAGGGAAGAAAAATAAGGTACTGCATGAGAATTGTAGTCACAAAAGAACATGAGGAGGAGGGCGCGTTTTTGAAGAATGAGAATTTTGTTTTTGTAAGTTTTAGCAGCTTGGCCCCAAGCGACTATACCATACAATAAGCAAGGCTGAATAAGAAAGCCCATTTTATCAGGCAACACTCATGGTAATACAAGTCAGTTGTAAAGGAAGACTGCAATTTGTCAAATTTCGGAACTAAAGCATTCCTCTTTAGTTGCTACTTAGGTCATCGCTTTTGCACGCGGTGCTTAACTGGTGAAATCCACTCCATGGTGATGACAAAAATCAAATGATCCTGGTACTTTTTCGGCGCCGATCATCGAAAAGTTCCAAATCGTCCACAGAACGCTTAATCGTCGACTCTTTTCAAAGTGCATGCTTACACGTGGGATGTATGACGGCAAAAAAAAAAAACTCTCGCAAAGATAACCTTTCCGTGATCCTCAGTTCGCTACCTTTGTCCCATCGCTTCATGCTCAGTCGTCGGGTAATTCATTACTTTTGTTTTATGATGCCCAGATCCCAGCGGCTGTAAAATCGTAAAAATGGACGTATAGTAAAAAAGGAAAACGGCCGAAGGACAGGCTTCTGAGTTCGACTTCATCCAACTTAATTTTTTCACGGTGACATACGAGACTCACGGAAATATGACACTTTTCGCGGGAAACAAGCCGTTCTATTTATAAATGTACTCGGGAAAGGGTTGACTCAAGAAATTAGTGGAGATGGAGGCTCCATTTGTAACTTTAAAATGGAAATAATACTGTTTTGCAATGTATGAATTTTAGTCTCTTTATATACTGGTAGTTTACTTAACTATTTGTGTGTGTTTCTCTGTTTTCTTTGTTCTTGTGTCCCTGACCTAAACATTTAAACATCTTTTCCTTTAACTGGCTGCCTGGCATTTTTAACTGTCAGGTTATTTCGGGCAGCCAGCGCCCCTATCATCGTCTGTACTATTGTTATAAATTTTTATTTCTTGTATATTATGGGGTGAAATAAAGTGTGTTGTTGTTGTTGTTGTTGTTGTTGTTGTTGGCTCCTGGATATGTATATCTGGTGTAGAGTATTCAGGTGTACAAAGTGTCTAAGGCTGGCAATAATGCCTATTATCATTCGAAGCAATTTTTCTTTCTTTTCATTTGCCGAGAGCCCACCACATGTCCTACAAATAACTACCTACAAATAATGGTCTGCTCATGCGCAATGCCGTCCAACTGTGTTTGGCTGCAAATAATATTCGGCACATGTGTAAAGGAAACCGTGCCTTTCTCCGCCTTGCGATCGCTCTTGCGGGAAAATGGCAGATCGCTTCGCTTCCCGAGGATATTCATTAAAAAAACAAACTCGGTGATCGAATGATAAAACAATTATTGAACTCGGTTATCGCATAATATCGTGATTTGACAGTGTCTCGCAGATCAATCATTTCCCGAAGCCGAATTAATCTGCTCGCCATAGACAAATCACGATATTTTGCTCAACCTCGTCCAACCTCGTCCAATAACAATTGTTAATTGTTTTACTTATTTTTGAAGCGATGTGAGCGATATGGTATTTCCAATAAATATTTTCATCAATAAGGAAACCTAGATATTTGACATAATTTTTGCATTTTAAAGAAATGTATGAGTTGTTATGATGATCAGATACTTTCAAGTTGACTTGGTGATTTAACCTTTTTTGTCTTGGTCTAAGAATGACAAAGTTAGATTTCTTTACATTTAGTCATAATCAGTTATTTGCAATAAGTGAGTTATAAACCCTAAAAAATTGTGCATTAGCTGTAGATTCAAGCGATTTGAGATTTTCGTCAGCATATAACAAATTAGTATTATCAGCAAATAAGTAGAACTTCAATTTATCAGAGCTGTTACATATATCATTTATATAAATAAGGAATAGTAAGGGTCCTAGGACCGATCCCTGTGAGACACCTGATAACACTACTTCTTTTTTGGATATGTTTTAGGACCAATTTTTGTTGTTTGTTGACGACCCACTAGGTATGATGCAAACCAATTATTAATCATTCCACGAACTCCATAATGATTTAATTTTCTTAATAATATTGAATGATATGCTGTGTCAAAGGCTTTTTGCAAGTCAATGAACACACCACATGAGTACAACTTTTTATCCATGTCAGTTTCAGTTTTATTAATTGTGTCTAAAAGGCATGCTCAGTAGACCTTTTTTCACAAAACCATATTGTGAATCATGGAGAATGTTGCACTTCTCAATAAATAACTTGAGGCGATTATAGATTATCTTCTCGAAGATACGGTTAAAGATGGAGAGGAGTGATATGGGTCTATGATTGGAGGGGTCAGATTCATCACCACTTTTGTAAATTGGAATTACTTTGGCAAGCTTTAATTTAGATGGATAGGTTCCAAATTCAATTGATTTATTGATGAGAATTGATAGAGTTTGGTTTATAATATGTTTAGCCAATCTTAAAATCCGAGTGGGAAATGAATACGGCCCGTGTGCCCTGTCTAGTTGAATAGTCATTATTTCAGAATCAATTTCACAAGGAGATACAGGGTTAAAAAAGAATGAACTAGCAAAGTGTAACTTTGGTAGATAACCAGTAAATTGCTCTGGTGAATTTGCTTTGGTGAATTTTTTTTTGTACAAAAAGAAAAATAGAGTAGAAGGAACGTGACCTTTCAAAACATCTTTTCTTCAATTTCTTTTCTTCACTATCGTGATGTCTGGTGTGCAGCCCTACTAATAAAGGCAAGTAGAATCTTTGTGGCTGCGCGAAAAAGGCTAATTGACAGTGAGAACTCAAGGGGTCCTTCTTGGCTTTTTGATTGTCATCAAAGTCAAGCCCGCGATATAAAAAAGGGGCTGCCAGTCCGAAATCCGCCGGCTGCTTTTGCAAATTAATTGGCGCCAAAAAAGGGCGCACTTTTTAGTTTAATTTCTTTCTTTGAGTCATTCGGCATATATTACATTCCACATAATTATGTCATTCCGCAAGCCATGCCACATGCCATTCCGCAAACTCATTTAACCTTTTACCGTCACCGGGAAAACTACGCGGATCAGAGAAAAGAACCGGCAACAAACATTGCGATTGGTCTACTCTGGATTCTCTTGCCGGGAATAGATGTTCTTCATTTCGAGCAAATGCATTCATTTTGGGGTCTGGTTCATGTTTATAAACAATTCCATTCGGTTTTGCCTAAATGACCTTGCGTGTGAAACTCTATATCTTTTCCTCGGGGTGTAGTTGCTTTAATAGTTATTAATTGCGAGAACGCCTTTTGCAAAAGTTAACAACGACAATAAGCTTTATTTGCATCACTTTAAAAAACCGCTACAGTATTGCAAAAGCTACTGACCAAAAATTATTGATAATTTTTTAAGTTGATTAAAATGACTTATACTAAAATAAAAACCTAATGTTTTCTAAACGAAGTCAAGGGAAACACTTGGACTCGAGAGAAAACAAAACTGTTTCCTTCAAAACTTGGTATAAAGTGTATATTGTTCCACACGGAGTGAAAGCGACCCAAACCGTCCCAGAGACTTAAATGAGTGAAAAGATGACAAAAACTATCGCTCTTAATAAAAAACTTTAAAAAAAGGACGAACATCTTATCTCGTGGGCGAGGAAACCGTTAGAAAGAGACCTTGCGCGAGATTGTAACAACATTTGATAAACTGAACCTGACTTGTTCAATCAAATCTGTATAATTGAAGTGTTTTCCTGGGAGTTAAAGTTACTGCTAATCATCTCCATAACCATAACCTAATCAGACAGCGGCACCCAAAGACTCTTTTCTGTAAAATATCTGTTCGGAGAAGCAAATATTGCCTTGAACTTTCTATTACTTGAGAACAGCTAAAAATTTCTAGACAACCATTCCATTCATTTACAATTTTCTAAGCTTATCCGATAAATTCCCCATGATTTTCTGAAGTTCAATTTTTTACCTGTTACTTCCCACGTTAGGCTATTTTTCGTAGAGAAAAAGGAAACCTAAAATTTTCAGATTCAAAAATTTGAGTGAGAGAGGAATCAGAAAATGTTCATTTGCGTGATACGTTACCGGTAAATTGCATCTAAAAATTTCGAGAGAAAGATGCTGAAGCAATTGTAACTTCGAAAAGACTTAATTTCGCCCAGGATAACCGAACGGATACAAATTTTATAGCGCCGCCTAGAATGCAGTTTCTAGAGCTCTGGATAGCCTAAAAAGTGACTTCAATGTATTTAGGAGAAAACCGTCGTTGGTGCCCCTGATCAGATTGATGATCGTGATGTTTAGCTTTTGAACATATTTCTTTGTTTCGCACTTAGGACTCCTGCAAAAAACTATCTGATTCATTGACCAGCAACTGGAGTCGTAACACTCTTTCTCGCTTTAACCCATCAAAGCTCTATAAGTGAGTAGACAACAAATTCATGAAGAGTCATCATATAACGCAACACATAGCAAAATGGGAAATGGTTACTTAGCTCAAAGAGGACAGCGGATTCTGACAAAAACAAATCTTCGTAACGCACTGCTCATTGGAGTTTTATCCAGCGTGCTGCTTGTTACATATTATCTACTTCAGAGCTCTCGACGACATCACAAGAATGATATAAGCTGGAAAATAAATCCATATGTCACCAAACAAGAACCTTATCGTCGACGTTTCTCACGTTTGCTCTCTCGCAAACGTTGCACCCAAAACGCATTCCTATTAATCTTGGTGCTTTCTGCCCCTGCTAACTCGGACAGGAGAACAGTCATTCGGAGGACATGGGGGAATGATCGATCACTCCAGATGAGATGGAAAACCGTGTTTCTCGTTGGTCAAGCTTTAGACAACAACAATCAGAGTGAAAATATGGCCGCAGAGGGTACGACATACGGAGATATCATACGAGGAAGTCACATTGACCATTATTACAATCTAACTCTGCAGACGCAAATGGGTCTCGAGTGGGCGGCAGGATATTGCGATTTCAGGTATCTCCTCAAAGTGGATGATGATGTATTTGTTAACCCCTATAACTTGTTGGACCACCTGGAAAAGCCTGACACCCAAGTAACTAACCTTTACATGGGACGCTGTTTCTACAGCGCGCCTGTTCTACGTGTTGGCAAACACCGAATAACCAGAGAAGAGTACAGTGAGTCTACTTTTCCAACTTACTGCTACGGGCCAGCGTATTTGTTATCGTCAGATTTAGTCCACAAATTAGTGGAATTATTTGACACTTATACCCCTTTTAGACTCGAAGATGTTTATATAGGCATGTTAATTCGTAAAATAGGTGGAGTTGAGGCTGTAGGTCACTCAAGCTTTCGCACTCAAGAATCTGGTGAGCCGTGCAAACATTTCTCAAATATGTTTGCTTATCACGAAGCTTCCGTAAAGTGTGCGGAGGAATTGTTTGAAGAAGGGATCAAAGAGAGACTAGAGTTAGAATTTAGCAAATTGGGCAATGCTACAGGCTAAAATGGTTTGAAATAAGTAGGAAATAACGATTTAGTGGTGATCTACTTAGAAGATGACAAAGAAGAACATTTAAACCAGGATTTTGATAGGAAATTAAACCCAATTAGGACAAGTTGTGATAGAAGCAGCAGTAGAAGCAGCGTAATAGATAATAACTTTCTAAACCAGAATCAGTTAGAATTTACAAAGAATACTATTCTATTGGTCCAATTGAATGGGACCAATCAGGGGTGCTTTTAGCTTGAAGAACGATTCCGACACCGCGTAGAAAAAACCTCTTACGAAGAAATATTATTTCTGTTAATAGTAACAATTGTAATAATAATAATAATAATACTTATACTATTACTACTTGTATTAATAATAATAATAATAATGACGATGATGGTTTAGTAACAGCATTTTCATTACAACATAGCTCTACATCTGTTAGGAAATATAATGCCATAGTTTATGTGATGCAAATAAGCACTATGTTAAAAATAATCAATGAATATTTAAATTCTCAAATGCGGCTTCTGTGCTTATGCCTATGACTGATTTCTTCATGTGGGTTCAAAAAACATAACTAACAAACAAACTAAATAAATAAATAAGGACTTAGAGGTAACACGTCCCCTCAGTTCAGTTGTTGTTGTTGTTGTTGTTTTTTTTTTTTCGTCTACCTGCTTTCTGGTCGAATTGGAACTTCGAGATGTTAGTTTTTGAGAAAAGGGGAAATAATAATAATAATAATGGAATTTATATAGCGCTTATACATCGCTGTTCTACGCGCTTTACAATGTAAAAAAGGACAAAGAATGTCATTAATCACAAGCTTACATATAACCCTACTGTACATATTGGGAAATTTATAGCATACACATCTTAAAAAGAAAAGAAAGCAAAAACAAATATGATGAAACTAAATGTCATATACCTTTTTAAAAAGAAACGTTTTCAACTTCGATTTAAAAAACATTAACATCAGAACAAGCTCGAATTTCGAAGGGGAACTTGTTCCATAGACATCCGGATTATACAGAAAAAAAAAGACACTCTCGAAGCAAAGGAGAGAACCAGCAACAAACGTAACCCACACATGGCGTCGATGCCTGCATTTTGGGGGTAGGACACATATAGGTCGGAGGCGAGCGCTCTCATCACTGCGAAATGGAGTAAGTTAGGGTGGCGTACATTCGATATGAGCAAGAAAGATTGATAGAAGGAAAGCTATAAGATGTGCTCATAGAACCTCAGATAGTACAAGCTGCTACTGTTCCTCACTTTTACAGGAAAGCGTCGTTACAACGATTCGACTTTAAAGAAAAAAAGAAACAACAGGAAATTAACAGTTGAATTATATTAAGGTTCTGGAAGAGAATTATCGGTCTCCGGGATTTTACCGAAGTACATACGTGTATAAACGCAACATTTATTGACTGGATAGGGAGTTCCCAATAGGGTTCTTCAATCCCGTAATTCCGACTCCACATTTCGTGCAATCACGTAATCCCAATGTTTCTTTTTTTTCGGCATGCCACCTCCCGCGATAGTTTCAATCCCGAATGTCTCCCGGATTTTTCGTTAAAATCCCGAATCCCGAGATTCAAACAAGAGAAATCCCGGATCCCGAAAGATCTATTAAACACTATCTGGGTAGGGGATTTTACCGGTCGGGAAACGGGACTCGGCAAAGTCTCGGCCAGGGATGCGTTACCGAAAAAAATATGGTGTTTGGAATAGAGATGATGATTGTCGCAAAAAAAAATGAATCTGGAATGCGGGATCAGGTGCCTCTTTCCAGAAGCTGTAACCACCATGCTCTCCTTTCTGTCTTGAAATTCGGAATCCATGGAAATAAGTAGTTTTGGTTTTTGCTTCTGTTTTTCTTTTCACAGGAGAAGAAGCAGCCTTCAACAGCCGACAACAAGTGGCGCCAAATCTGAGACAACTGAAAAAGGTACACACCGAATTTGAAGAAATTGAAATCTGGGAGAACTTCTGTCAAGAGAGTGATGTGGGTTGTATGTTACAAGCTAAACATTCAGCTGGCTTTTCGGTTAGTCATCTTGTTCACTACCTCGGTCATTACTTATGTTTTGATTTCTCAAGAACAAATTCTCTACCGTACTTTTGTCGCTGACAAGGAGCTGTCCCACAATATTTTCAACAACAACACGCCACCATTAACCCCATTGAAACTGAGCACACGCAGTGCATCCCAGGCCAAAGAGCGGGAAAGCATTCCACATCGAACGTATTTGATCTCACGCACACCATGCACCCAAACAATATTCCTTTTGATTGTGGTGGCATCAGCCCCTGGTAATTTTGATACGAGAGCAGTTATTCGAAGAACATGGGGAAGTGATATGTATCTAGAAAAACGATGGACAACCGTGTTTTTAATCGGCCAAGCCAAAGATAGGAACCAGAATGATTATTTGGACGCTGAAGCTGTGATATACGGAGATGTTATACGAGGGAGTCACAACGATCATTACTACAATCTAACCCTGAAGACACAAATTGGTATAGAGTGGGCAGCAAGATACTGTGATTTGAAATTTCTATTGAAAGTGGATGATGACGTCTTTGTCAGCCCTCGAAACCTGATTGGCTATCTGAAAAGGCCTGAGACCCCAAACGCCAACCTTTATATGGGATATTGTTTCTACAACGCACCTGTATACCGTTTTGGTAGATATGGTGTATCCAAGGAAGAGTACAATAAAGCTATATACCCAGATTACTGCAACGGACCAGCATATCTGTTGTCATCAGATCTGGTAGACAAGCTTGCAGAATTGCTCGACACCAAGAATGTATTTAAAATGGAAGACGTTTACGTAGGATTATTACTAGAGAACATAGGGGGAGTGAAAGCCACCCACCATTCAGAATTTCTAACTCGACGACATCACTCATGCTCTCACTTCCCAAATATGTTTGCCTATCACAACTCGGACCATCGCTTAAAGTGCCTGGAGGAACTGTTTGAACAAGAGACAAAGAAAATGTTTGAGTACGAACTAAATGAACTTTCCAAAGTCAAAGCGTAGATAATGTTGGATAATGTAAAAACTTTGGAAATGGCAAAATCTTTATTGCGTGGGGCTGTTAAGGTAACTCGCAACCTCGTCCCCAGGGCTTTCCCCACCCATTTTTTTAAGGGAAAAGCCCTGGGGACGAGGTTGCGAGGTTGGGTAACTCGTTAGCTACACGAGAAGGTATCGAGACTCTCATTCTTTCATCTTGACTTTAACACCGAAAATACGGCAAATCTCATAAGAGTCACCAGCTGGCACCCGCTTAGAGGGCGTAAATTAACCGCCTACATCTATTCTGATTTGCGCGGCGTAAAATGGTCAGTGTGACACCATCTCCAATGACCCTGAAAGAGAAATACTGCAGTGGAGATAAGCTTAGCCTCCCGCGCAGGCATTTTTAGGGGAGCTCGTATTTCTTCCCTCCCGGGGAGGGAAGAAATACGAGCTCCCCTAAAGACGCCTGTGTGGGAGGTTAAGATAAGGTAGGAAAAAAAACAAACACCGAAAAATTAACTTATCTCTTGAGAGTAAAGTTTTTTTTGTCCATTATTTCCTCTTCGATAAAGGCACGGACTTATGCGCAATTAAATTTCGTAAACTGAAATTATACAAACAACAGAAATAGCCTGCGAGCAAGCTCTCCTATTTGGGCAAGCGAAGCGAGCCTCGCGAGAACGCGCGAGCGAGCGGCGAAGTCTCGCTCGCGCGTTCTCGCGAGGCTCGCTTCGCTTGCCCAAATAGGAGAGCCTTCTCGCAGGCTACAACAGAAAAGCCATGTGCATCCGAGCGAGCCACATATCTGCCAATTCCTTCTATATTCGGCTTCTCTTCAACGATTTGAAGATCTCAACTGTATATAATTTCTAATGGAGTGTATTTTGTTTCTTATTCATTCTTCTTTCCTTTTTGTGTATTTACCCTATTTATTTTATGTCAATCATGCATGCGCGCTCATAGGGCCTATTTTAATCAATTTTTTTTTCGTTAAGGGAATAAAAAACATTTTACTCTTTAATCTAATACTATGCACGCTATTATATTTCACTCGGGTAATATTCATTAAATCAGCCCCCCTGGAACATCAATTCATGAGGTAAACATTCCAACTCGATGCTAGTTTACTTTAAAATAGTTTCTGCCGTTTACTATCCCATCTGGCAATGGTGTCTGTAAAAGTCGTACCGGATACCTGCGGATGCCGGGTGCGGAATCGGGTGCGGATGGCAAACAACCTCGTTCCCAGGGCTTTTCCCTGAAAAAAATTTTTTCGGGAAAAGCCCTAGAGACGAGGTTGGATAGAAAAATGCTGATAAGAATTGATATGGATATAGAAAAAAAAATACAGATAAAAAAGCATAAGTAACAAGAATAAAACAAAAATCGGTAAGCGAGAAAGCAAAACAAAAACAACGAAGAAAAAGGAAAGAAATCTTGCTTTAAAGTTACTGTCTCTTCAAGCATAGAACGCGATGTCAATAGCTGCCATGGTTGTCACAGCTTCAAGGTATTGTCTTGGTATTAAGCTTGCGTGAGTGCACGCATGCTCTGACGCACCTCATATTTGAGCACCTAACATAACACTTGCAGGTAGAGTGAACAGCCCAAAAAATCGGCCAAGAAAGATTCGCCTGTTTTGCGCTTGCTTTGTTTAAAGTCCCTTTTTCGAATATGAAGCCCTGCAGCCACTAGGGCACAATGCAGAATATTACTGGACAGGAGCCCATCACGGTTATGGCCTGGGGGGGGGGGGGGTGGGGTACTCAACAACTTTTTATATTGGGAGGGTTTGCCCCGAGGTTTAACCCCTTACCCTTTTATATACCATTTTTTTCACGAAAAAAGGTACCCCTTTCGTATACCTTCTATTGAAAAATGCTACCTTCTCACTTACCTTGTATAGAACCAAGAGAGGATCCTCTCTCGTTAGAACTTTGTATCCCTTTTTACCACTGTAAATGCACGGTCTTTTGAATAGTTATCGGTCACCAAAAAAGAATCTGCTAGACCTTTTAGGCCCTTCCACAGACCCAATTGACAGATTTTCCTACCCTTTCGTATACTGCAATGAGTAATATCCCTACCCTTTCCTATACCTGAGACATAAAAAACGTACCCCTTTCGGGCGGAGCTTCCTCTTTAGCAACAGAACGAGAACGTCATTTGACATCGGGAAAGCGCGCGGTAAGGACTGAACTCGACTTCTCCTTCCTAATTTCCCGCTGTGCCATTGGTCAAGCCAGTTAGCTCCAGTTGTTTGATTTACAAGCGCTGTCGTCAATTGACTTTCCTGTTCTGTGGGAGTACTCCTCCGGGGGTTACCGGCTCCTGTACTAGATCAGTATTCAAACGTGGCCTAATTCCCGATGAATCCTGTCCTCACTTTCGCCGCCATTTTTGGAACGTTACTTTGGAAATTTAATAGCACCTTCTGCTGAGCGATGAACTGTCATAAATTTATGCAGGGTCATATTTCCGTATTCCTTGGTATTGAAATAAAAGACGAGTTCCCTGCTTGACGCAATGACCTTCCTCTCTTAAATTTTAACGACAAAGAAACATCAGAGACATTTGATAGTGCTAAAAGGAAAGGAGAAACAATTACCTTAAGAAGCAGAATGGTTAATTCCATAGTTTTACGCGTTGTTCAAGTTGTCAGCACCATTCACAATCTATGCCTAAAGTCCATTCCATTCCTCTACTTTTCACGGGATCATTTGCGGTCGACAATGCAATGGGGATCACTTGGGGTCCAATTTGGGGATCATTTGAGGTCTAGGGATCATCAGTACTCGTTCCACAGACATTTGCGCAGTCTAAATGAACGAGTAGCCAATCAGAGTTCGCGGAAAAACAGCAACCTCGTTTCCAGTACGAGGCGCCTCGTCCTGTCACGGTAAACACACGCCACCACACCGAACATCTGAGTGAGTTGGTGCGCGCTGTTCCATGAAACTTGCTCTGAAATCGAGATTTTGAAATCGTTCCTGAACGGAGCACTTACACGAGGCCGATTCTACCGAGGAAAAGCAAACATTCATTGATGGTGAGTGGAATTTAACCTTTATTTTGTGGGGTGATTTGAAACAAACCTGGTTCGTTGTTCAGCTGAGTCGCTGGTTGTGGTTTTTCAAAGTGACGGAATGCTCTGACGTAAAATGAACATAAAGGTATGTGTAGAGGACTTATTGTCTTTTTGCTGCACAGGAATTGTTTGATGTTTAATTTTATCTGGTCATTACGCTTGTTGGTCTCGGTCATTTTATGAAGGGTTATTGCGAAGCGCTGCCGAGTGTCTGCAACGCAACCCCGGGAATGCAACGCGATCCGGTTCGCCGAATTTCCCGAAAGTCAATTCACCCTGTTAATTGCATTGGGAAGCTGCTTTAACGACAGAACTCTCTGAGTAAAAATAGCAGTTTTGAGGTCAGTTAAAAAAAAATCATCTAAATCCAAGATTGAAACTAAATACATGGCTTGTAATATACCATTTTAAGGCTAATTAAATTTTCTAGCTGATGGATCATAGAATTCCATATGTCTACATAAATTATGCTAATTATTCAATAAATTTGCATTGTTAAGGTAGTTTTATCCTTTGTCGCCTGGCAAGTTGCCATAAAACATCACAAACTTGTGAGGAAAATAGATAAATTCTTGCATTTTATACGAAATATAATTGGCAGCAATGTTTAAAAGATATTTTTCTGCCTGTGGTATTGTTCATGACAACCAGAACGACATAAACGCTTAACACAGGTTCTGCAGCCATATCCAGTTTCTTTGCGCTTTGCTCCTTTTACACTGATGCAACAATGGTGGTATCTTCCAAACTTGAAAAGCCCCAACTCAACGAGATTGACAGAATCATGCTCTCTTCCATGAAAAGGAGTGGGAGGCAGTGCTGCTGGTGGGCCAGGCTGACGACGGCAAGAAAAATTTCCCATCAACTTGTGGATGACTCCAGACATAAATTTGTCATGTTCAAGTGGCTTTGGGGGCTTTTCTGGTGCTGGCATGTTCATATTTTTGGAATTTTCCTTGTAGATAATGTATGCATTCACCATGATTGCATCCAAAAAGTTCACAAACATTCTTACCCACCACCTCCTCAACGTAAGGTCGATTGCATAGTTTCGCACTAACTGGTCATGCCTATCAACAGCACCCTTATTCTTGTTGTAGTCAACTGCACAGGGTCGGCAAAGTAAAGTCGCACTTTCACCTCTTCTCAGTTTCCAAGAGATTGTGCAATTACCATGAGAGGAGTGCATATTTTGATAGAAAAGAGACATCTTTTGTGTCTTTCCACACTGTGCAAACTGTTGTTTCGCATGCCACAGTGTGAAAATCACCCCGATTCATCTGCTTTTGCAGGTTTTTATTCTGCAAAGCGTTTGGGTATTCTTTGCGGTTTGTTTGTATTGTCCCCACAACATTGATTGATGACTCCTTCAGCTCTTGCAGTGGGGAATGCTGGTAAAGAAGTTGTCAATGTACACTACAGTTTCTTTGTCACGAAGTTGCATAACAAGGTCCGTAACAACTCGATGTCCTAAGCCTCTCTCAGAATTTCCACCACTTTTCCCTGTATACACTTGAAAATCATACAGATATCCACAGCGTGAACAAGCCAATTCCCAGATTTTGGTGCCCTTTTTGATCGGTTTCATAGGAAGATATTGCTTGAAAGGATTTTTTCCTTTTCCTTTTACCATATCTTCATCGACACAAACTTTCTGGCCAATGTTGTAAGCTTGTTTGAATTTTTCTCTCATGACATTGATCAATGGCTGTAATTTGTAGAGCTTATCATAGCCTTCATCAGTAGGAGCAGGTTGTCTTGTATTGCCAGCCAAATGAAAATTCTGCCACAGTTGCCAGAATCTGTTTCCGGTAAAAATATTTTGTCTTCCAGGAACAGCAAAAACCCAATCACAAGAAAAGTAGTGATGAAAATTAGGTAGCCTGTGTACAGCCATAAAAAATAGTGCTCCAACAAATGCTTTCATTTCATCTTTATTCGTATCATTGAACCGAGATTTTCTCTGTTTCTGAGCAACATAAATGTTAGTTTGTTCCACTAAAACATCCCAGAGTTCTTCTGGAAATAAAAGACTAAAAAAATCATATGGCTCAGACTCGGTAACTTGAAGGGACCGGACCATGTTGTCCTCTAAAATCAGGGAATGAAACAACAACATCCTGATCAAGATTTCCCCACCTTACAGTTGAAACTTCTGCATTGATACCGGGGATTGTGATCGCACCCTTCTTGTAGTGGTTCCACGCACCCTTCCTCCACGTGGCCTTCCTCGGCTTCTTCCACTTGATCTTCCTTTAGTGGTTGTTGTTGTTTCATTTCGCCGTGCTTCACCCTCACTGTCACTCGACTGATCTAGTGAATTATCTTCCTGCTCAATAGCCGTTTCTGAATTTTCTGAATCATCAGAGTCCGAGCTAGGCTCAAACACATTCACTCATGTCATCTCCATCTTCACCTCCAAAGTCAGAGATATCACTATCATCAGGGACATCCATGACAATCCCGCAAACTTCTTCTGCAGTGTAATGTCTGGTTCTTCTCCCAGCCATGTTGTTATCTGCCTGCTGATGTTTTAGCAATTTTGAGCGAAAAATGACTCAGTGGTAGGTCGAAATGTAAAGATTGATTTACCTACGCCATTTTTAAATATCATTCCGGACATTTAAATCGAAAGTTCGAAGAAAAACCGGTAAATTCAAGCGATATATCGAAGAGAACTACGTGACAAAAATTCAGAAGACTCGAAAACAACGTCAAACATCAAAACGAGGCTGAAAGCTTCCTTGAGAGCAATTTCGTTCATGTTAGAGGCAAGTTTTGTCCATGACATCATAATTATGTGCGGGATAATCTGCGCTTGTCAGATTAAGGGTTAACATTGAGAATAACCAACTTTGTTTTGAAAGCAAGGACATTTGTTGAACCCAGAGTGAAAATATACATATGTAAAACTTCATGTTAAACGATTAGGTGGGCAGTGCTCGAGGTTGTCTTGCAAAGGAACTGTCGGCTTAAAATTTGGTTGCTCCCAGGAACAAAGCCACTGGTCAATTTTGTAACATGAATGTATGCAAATGAAAAAGTGAAACAACGTTAACATGGCCATAGTTTATTTAGTGGTAGTAATTGCAATTTAAGGGAGTGTGTTTACAGGGAGGGGTGATTAGAGTGGGTAGGTGGAGGGTTAGTGACTTCAGGAGTGTGCTGGGAGTGTTGAGTATGATATTCAACAATTAATGAATGAGGCTGAGTATCTTATGAAGAATTATGGAGATTGAGGAGGGCGTTATCAGATAACACCCTCCGAGGTTTGTCTAGCTCCACAAATATTCTCCAAGTAGCAGATGTTGCCCTCTGAGTTGTCTTCTTGCTGTTTTTACTATGTTTTTAGCCATTATTTCGTCTAGTTCCAGCTTTAGTTCTTATTCTTGAAATTAGTGAAGTGTCCGCCATTTTAGTTTTTACAACGAAAACAACTCAATCTTGTCCCCAGGTATTCTCGGTTAATTGTGCATTAACCTGTAGAAGGCTGCATTTTTGACATCATTTCCTCATTGAACACAAAATTCTTCCAAATTTGGTCTGTGAGTAACTGGTTATGGTGAATTGTGCATGTGCTTTTAGCCAATCAAAATTGGGGAAATATTTTGAATGAATAATAATTAGCAATTAATGAATAAGGCTGACTAGGATATGAAGAATTAAGCAGATCGAGGAGGGTGTTATCCACCGAAGCCAAAGGCTGAGGTGGATAACACCCTCCAAGATCTGCTTAATTCTTCATAGCAGAGCTTCACGCGCTTGGGCGGAGCCCCATTGCTAAGTAAATCTACCCATCTGAGAAAATTTGGCAATCACGTGACCGCACACCGACTGACCGCCCGCCGTCCGTCCGCACCACAGGAAAACCAATGTTTACTCTCACACTTTTAGCTAGTTTGGGAGCCCAAGAGAAAACTAATTGCACAGGCTGCACATCGATGTCGTGATCAATTGACAGCTATCAAAACAGGGCATCCGCTGACAAGTATCACCTGACCGTACCGCGGGTTTAAGTGTCGACCCATTGAGGTCAAGTATTTTTTTAAAGTTATCCGCTGACAAATTACCAGTTTCAAATGATCGCAGGCTCAAGTTTATTGTTCCAAGGATTCATATCTAATATGTTGTGTTTATGTCACTATGGCCCCGCCCTATTAGGATTTTGATTTCAAACTGACCTCGGAAGCGAAAATTCATCCAGTTTTTTTAAAAGTACAGGGGGGGAAGACCTTATCTTACCATGGTCATGCGTTGGTCACGCTCTACTTCCAATTTTTATACTCTGATTGGTCAAAATTTGACAGGTGAGTTTATGCGGAAAAATTATGCAGCATCTTGAAAGTAGTTTACTTTGACAGCTGAAGCTGACAGAGTTTTGTGTCAACTTGTGATGTTTTTAACTGTCTTTTTCCTCTGGAGGTACAAAATGAAATACAGCTGCTATCAAGAGTCTTCTGTTATTCATGGCTGGTTTGTTTACTGGGTTTTGGTTAAGAAATGCGTCGCTTGTCAAAATTCAGTAATTCGATTTCGGATGGCATCGTTTTCGTTTTTCACCTTGCTTAATGCGTAAGAGGGTTTGAAAGTCTCAAGCAACTGTGGCCTCCCTTGATAGCTTTCAGGAACTGAATCTTGAATGGTAAGCCTAAGTAATTATTGTATTTGATGTTTGTGTTTCATGAAGTCTTGCACAGTTCACGCTGACAGTTTATGCGGCAAGTTTATGCACGTTGGCAGGATTTGAGTCAATGATCTGACCTAGTATCAGGTTTGATATAAGCTTACAGAACTTTAGAAAGCCTTCAGATATATTTGCTCACCACAAATAGAATGCAAACGTTCCGAAGGATATTTAGTTATAAATTTGGCTGTAGAAAGAAAACTTTGAGCGATTTTCTTGCTTCGAGGAGTTCACCTTCGAAAACAATAAACACCGTGCTGGGAAACATAAACTTAAGCTTTACGCTTAAAGACTCAGGATTTTTAGAGACACTTTAATACTTGTCTTCGTGAATGAAAATTGTTGTCTCTGTAAATGTTTCACGGAATTATATCTCTTAATTTGATTGTTAGTAGTCTCTCTTGCAATTTTAATCGTTTGTCCGTGCCGTTTGTTTTCATCGTTCATGACCATCGCTTGCAGGAGTACTCAAAAATGTTGCGCGTATCAAACGCTTTATAAGATTACACATCGTTATAACTGAAACCATTAAATAACAAAACAAATAATAATAAATTCGCTGTTATGTTGAAGCGTAACTCTGTTAAAGTTCATTCAAACACTCGACCACACTGACAGCTCTATAGAAACGAGAACCAGCTGGCCGTATGGGTGATTTTGGAAATTTTCTGAAATTTTTGAACGGTTTTGGCTCGTCCTGAATATTGACTGAGTGCAATTTGTCTTGAAAAATTGTGAAATACCGCATTCTGTCCGAGCTCTGTATGATAAATAGTACTGTTTCACCTCAAATGTGGTGTATAAAAATTATAAAAGGTTGGTTTAAACACCCCCAGATTTGTTGGCAAGAATTTGTAAAGTAAACCTGTCGAGCGCAAAAAAATTTGGCGTGATTTGTTTTCCAAGAATTTGTTTTCGAGGCCTAATCTACTGTGATCTTGAATGTGATCGAAGATGTTTGCTATTTTTTGGGTGTACATAAAAGGTTATCAATTCGATGTAAGATGTTTCACTCGAAAACAACGTAGCCTTTCCCTCAAAAGTCACATGAATGTGCCCTTAAGTTAAATGATTTGTGGATTAAAAGTTTATTGTTTGATTTAAATTATAAATTTATTAAAATTGGAGCTTCGCTTTTAGCCCTGGTTAAATCTATATATTATCCTACGAAAGCTGAATTCATTTATTGCTTTATTATTCATTCAAAATAATTCTTAGTTTAAAAACATAACTAAAACATGCTTACCTGCATCGATGTTAAGTTCATCTTCGATAGTGTACCTTAAGGTATGTCCAGCTTTGCAAATATTCTCCAAATAGCAGATGTCGCCCTCTGAGTTGTCTTCTTGCTGTTTTTGCCATGTTTTTTGCTATTATTACGCCTACTTCCAGCTGTAGTTTTTACTCTTGAAATGAGTGAAGTGTCTGCCATGTTTATTTTCACAACCAAAACAACTCAGCCTCGTTCCCACAGTGCCTCAACC
The DNA here is from genome assembly GCF_958299795.1 of Porites lutea. Lineage (NCBI taxonomy): Eukaryota > Metazoa > Cnidaria > Anthozoa > Scleractinia > Poritidae > Porites > Porites lutea. Next base: position 21,114,582 of record NC_133201.1, read on the forward strand.
TTTAAGGTCTTTCATCTGGCGAAAACGTGAATAAAAAACTTGCCTTCATTTTAAGTTATATGAAAGATTAAAAGTAATAATAACGAACTTGAAAAGATGAGATTCTTCCCTGCACTACTTTTGAAGAAATCAAAGGTTAAATTTTGTTGTCAAGGGTGCCATTTTATGACACCATATTGGATTTGCAGTTGCATAATCGCGCAGCGGTAACTATCCACATGCGCGTTGAATTTCTGTTTGAGTGCTTCATCGTGATATCTCGCGTGCTGATCTCGCAGACTTCATCAGTGAATTGGAATGATAAGGTAAGCCATGTTCATCTTTTTTGTAAGTTCTCCCATTTTTTCTTTTGTTTTTAAGCTTTTTATGATCCAAACTTTCGTGTTTTCCAAAACAGATCATGGAAATTAAAGCAGAAGCTATCGGAAGTCTGTCAAACCTTTTGCGTGAACGCGGGTAAGTCTCTTGATTTCAGTTTATCCAACTATTTAAGAACTATTCTTTCGTCTTCTACATTTGTTAAATATTTCAATACGTTGTTCTTTTCTTTTCCAGCCTTGAGTTACCTGTAACCCTGAGAGACCTGCTAGTCAATGCGAGGTCTTTATCAGGGAAGACCCATAACAAAGAACTCCGATCATTTATTTACAGGGAAATGTTTACGTTTTTGGTGGTAGGTAATCTTGAAACCATGTCTTAAAAATGATGGTCTGATTTTTGTTAGAATCAGTGATGTCATTTATAACTTTTTGCAGTCGAATTGAAATCAACAGCGAAATAAAGCATTCGGTTGGGAGCATGGAAGAATATACATGTACTGAAGGTGTGAAATTTGCAACTGTGTTCCACGTGTGCTCCATTTGATCAGCACTCCGTGCAGTTGCAAATCGCAAAAGAATGCCAAGTTTGTGGCTTTTCGATCCAAATCAGGAACATAATATAACATTCTGCTTCCATTTTTTCTCTCTTTCGACGTTTTGATTGCTCAAACTTTACCCTGAGAATCTCTATGGATTAAGTTTATCGATTGTTCATCTCAGTCGACTTTTGTCAGTGTAGAAATGGGCTTATTCTTTTGTTATAAACCGTTTTTTCTACTATGGAGCAAAGAGTAGTGTAATCAATTCATTGTGTTATTTAGTAGCCCACTATTGTCCTCACTCTAAGAAGTAGGGTCTACATCTTCATGGGTTTATGCAATGACTGAAGCTGATCACTGCAGTAATGAGAATCTTTAGATTTGGGGATTAGTAACCAATCCTAAACACTTGTCTCTACATAAATACCGAACACTTAGCACACTGAAATGTATCTTTCTTTTCCTTTTCCAGCATCAAAATGGCATAGGAGATGGGTCATCCCTCATATATCCCCCCGAAATACTTGACACTATTCGTCAACTATATCCTGGGGTTATAAAAAATTATACACCCAAGAGTAAAAAGGTAACAAAAATTGAATAATTCAACTTATGTCAAGAAACTAGAGTAAAATTTTAAGACTTTGTTTCTGTCATAGAGAAAGAGCTTCTACGAAGTACCTCTGGAGGAGCTCATCGAAGTTTACAAGGAGGCTGATATGAGGGATGGCTTACAGGTAAGCACTTTTTCCATGGGTGGAGTGTTGAGCAAACCACTTTTGGCTTACTTAACCTATGGCCTTCGCAGGAATGGCTCAGTATTCTATGCGATGAAGCTTAATGGGTTATTGACCCATATCTGTTTGGCGCCATAGACCTGGTAGTTCATCCAGAAAAAAAGATGGGCAAGGCAGGAATGGCCATTGCTTGACTGCATTTTTTACAGCAAGAGTAATATTACTAATTATCTCTTTAATAGTAGAGACAATCAAAATGGAAGATGTGAAATGTACATTAGTCCTATATTTGAATGACATGATTACCCTAACACAGGGTTGTCACTAAGATTTCAAGTTGCCGTGTAAATACAACAAGTAGGCGGGGAATCAAACAGCTAAGGATTTATTTTGGTTCTATTTTTCTTGTATTTTCCAATAAAAGTAGCCGGGGACCATTCTCAGTAGCCGGGGAAAATCCCCGGCCCCCGGATCTTAATGACAACCCTGCTAACAATAGTCCAAATCCTCCTTTAGCAGGACTGGGTCTTGTCTTTTTTTTGTTACCATTAATTTTCCTTGCGTTCATTTTCTCTCTCCTTTGTTTGCAGCAAGCCCAAGATGGCCCTAGCTCACCAGCAGCCAAAAGACCAAAAAAGAATTATTAAAAAAAATTAGGAAAGCCACTTCCACCTGATTGCAAATAAATAATTTTTAATATCTCTTTTTTTCTACAGAAAATAACTATTATCTAAAATGCAAAATTTATTTTGAAATAAGTCTCAATTTTAGAAAAACAATTCTTTTTGAAGATCTCATGAAAGTGGACATAGGAGTCCAAGAAAAAATCATTTTTTCATTTTTTTAGTGAGCACTGTTTTCTAGAAAGAAAATGCAACACAAATAAATACAATTTTGCACAGCCTAATGAAGGTCTTGTTTCATGTGTAATAGTGGGGACTAGACAATATTGTAAGTTCATATCCTATATGTTATAAATTATTGACAACTGTGACTGACCATAGACACCCAACTGGGTAAAAGACATTAAAATTACATTAGTCACCCGTACCTTTAAAAAAAGTCACCCACATGGATTCCCCCCACCACTTAATTAGTACATGAATTTCAGTGTACAGTGAACCAATGGTACCTAAGAGAGACATAAACTTTCCAAATTAGCAGGGCTTAAGTTTACTTGGGCCATAAAATTTACGTAAATCTAGACCACAGGCAATCCTTAAGGCCTTCAAATTATCAAAGTTCTACTTATAATATCTAGAGATGCAGTAAAGACATGAAAGGCAATAATCCCAATTTTAGATTATTTGCATTTGTTGGAGTGGTCATGACCTAAATTTTATATCTCCATAAACATATAGACTTGACAGCTTGATACCTAACCATCTGTTCCAATCAGTATCAACAATAGTATGTAAATTTCCTTACAGGTATGTAAGAAAGAAAGAAAGAATCAAAATATTATTTGGAATAGAGAATTCACAAACTGGTTCAGAACTTGAATTGCAATAATACCTACAATTACAATTATTAATCTATGACATGTCAACAAAGAGGGATAATAAAAAAGACGGAGAAGATATTTCTCCTATTTGGCTAGCTAAAATTATTTTTGAAGTAGTAACCCGAGGCAGAAAACTTGAAACATGGCCCTTCTGCCACTTTCTTTTACACTGATACTGCAAATTATGTTTAATATCAAGTTTTGTCCAATCTTTCCGCCTTAATAACGGCAGACAGTTCTAGTAGCATTGTTTTGACTATACCTAAGTATAGAAACTTTTACATTGCCTTATTTTTATCTTGCTCTTCGTCCTAGCCCATTAGACCATTTCCAACTTCCATTTGTAAGTAGCCACTTTCATCCATTCTGTCTTCCACAAAACTCTCTTACACATGTCTCTTATTCAATGGGCATAATGAACTGGAGCGACGCGTATGGTCTTTGCCACCACAAACACAGGTTTTTGTTTGTGTCTACTGTCTTGATGCCTCTCTGGTTGCAGATTCCTGTCTTGTTGCACTACGTCTTTAACTAACAGCAGCCAAAGCTGTATGTTCATCCAAGTCAACTTCTTCATCATCAATGCCATATGTGTGAATTATCCTCTGTCTCTTAGTAAATTGGCGCCTGATAAAATAGATGAGTACTTGTGGAATTAAAATCTTTGAAAAACACAAAATTTTAATCAAAGAACTTGAACTGTGACAGTGACCCTATATTTACCATTCTCAGGAGGTATCATATGCTTATTTCACAATAGCGAAGAGAGAGTTTCTAAAGAAATATTGTCATCTGTGAGAGTGAAACACACAATTGGTTTTACCAACCAGGTCAATTAGGTGAATTTTCAGCTATAGAAGTAAACTGAAAGCTGCCACTTTGAGTGCTTAACCAGAGACTGGCTTTGAAGCTTATGTCCTCCCTCTGTTGCTTATTATTATTATTATTATTATGTCGCAGTGTGAAACTTTGGAATGCTGTCCACATTATGAGTAGTATAGGGCGCATAGCGTAACCTACACCACTTGAGAAGCTATACTTAGAAGTAAAAAAAAGTCGATACGAAACCTAATATGATCCTAAAATACATAGTGGTATGAATCTCTCTACTTAAAAAGCCAATTAAGAATATTATCAAATTCTGATACTCTGTAAAAACTTCGCTATCTCTACTAAAAGCTTATTTATAATAATATAAAACTCTAATGTTCTAAAAAATCTAAGTAAAAACGTCAGCAAGCTTGTGTTTCTAGATTTCTAGAGAAAAAACAAAAACCTAAAAACTGAAGTCCTTAGCGCCTTAACTAAGTATTTATCTTAAATGTTCTGGCAATGCTTAAAGTGTTTGAGATGACCAACTTCTGCATCCGCTCAAGTACGCTCCGTGCTCTCGCTCCAATTAGCTTCCTCACCGACTTCTCCAGGTGTTTAGAGTAACCACCCAGTACGTCAATTATTATGTTGTACTGTTCAACCCTGTAACCATTGTATCTCTGCTTCAGCTCCCACATCATGGGCCCATACTTGAGTGTCTTTTCCTGATCTTTCTTAGCTCTACTCTCAATTCATGGGCAGCTCTTTTCAATTGTGCAGACTTCTTTCCTCTCATGGCTGACAAGTCACGCGTCGATCCGATTTGCTCTAACTTTGTTGTGCTCTGCATAGATGGGAATATCCCAAAACGCCTCACTCGTGGTGTTCTGGTAGGCTGGTTTTGGCATCACCGGTGAGTACCATGGTGGAACCTCTTCTATTAACCCATGCTCTCGCAGGAGCTCAAAAAACAGAATCTTCAAAGCTGCATTATGCCTGTATAGGTACTTGGTTTGTGCCAGGGAGGAACATCCAGCTAATACATGTGCGACGCTCTCAGCTACCTTCCCACATAACCTGCATAGAACTTCGCCGTCGGTGGAAGTTTGCGTCTTCTCCTTTGTGTAGAGCTTCGTAGGTAACAACTGCTCATACAATTCATACATGCCCGCGATGGTATATGTAGGGCATGTAGCCCAACATTTTAACCATGCAAAGCAGCTGGTTATGCTTAGGCTCTGATCTTCCCATCTGATACGGAATAACTTTCCTTGCCACTTTTTGTCTTTAGCAATCTCCAAGAACTAAATTTACTTACTGGTAAATTAGAATGACCCTTATTATCTTTATTATTATTATTATTATTATTATTATTATTACTATTTTCTGTTTTTTAAAGAAAGTGCAAGTTATACAAAAAAAAGTCTGTCTTCAGGCAAATACAAAAAGTAAATGAGAAATACATCTGGTTTAGCTAGAGTCTGGTGAAATAAAGCTAATTTGAATGCCACAAGAGTATGCCTGTTACAATTATTATTATTTTAATCTAGTACCTTTTTTCTGTTCTTGTTGATGCCTTTGCTTGAATGCCACTCATTTCCTCTTTGTGTGATCTGTTTTGTGGTAATTAAGTCTTTTCATTCTCTCCGAGTTTTCTTTGGAAATAATTTCCTCTATGCCATCAATTTGGGGCAAGCCCATTTGTGCAAAAAGTTCAAGAACCCAGTGATACGTAGAGCCTTTGCGCTTGATGAGGTACGTCATGTTCCTTTGACAAAGACCCACATTAGTTGACACCTCATAGTGCATCTGGTGGAGATTGGTGTCCTTAGGTGTGAACTTCGTGAGGACACTAAATTTACTTTCTGGTAAATTAGAATGACCCTTGCCCATCACTAGATCTATGACCTCATTTGCCTCCTCTGCAATCCGATTGCATTCAGTCTCATAGAGAAGGCTGTGGAGGTCACATGTTAATGCCCTTCCCCTGACCTTGTGTGGTCTACCCTCACAAGTAAAGTTGGTATTGTAATCTTCATCACCGTCTTCACTATCTTCACTTCCTGCGCTATCTCCACTATCACTATCGTCACTGTCCTCCATGGTCTTATCCTGAACTACCTGCCTTCCTGACACCCTGCTACCTGTTTCGCTATCTTCACTGTGTACACTATCTATCTGCCTCTCCTTCCCATCACAGTTGCCACTGGAACAAACATGGATGGGGTGCCAAGGCATCTGTAGGTTTTACCATCATCTCCAGTCCACTCGTGAATGTCAGGGGAATGATATTTCCCCAGAATACGCATACGACTGGCATATTCCTCTGGGTCATTCCCACTTTGCTTCAGGGCTGAAAAGTGGCTGCTTTTGGCCCTACCCAGAATTTCATCTGACATGCAACCACAGGTTTTCGAGTGGGCTCGCTTCCCAGCACTCTCACATTTTGCTGTTTCCAACTCAGGATAATTCCTCTTTTGAGTGGCCACAAAAGACAAGTCTACAGATTTCTTTCCTTTGTAGTCTTTAAGATTGTTGGCATATGAGCGACCCGGAAGCTTTCAAGGGTTTTCACCGGACAGTGCTTTGAATCAGGAACCTCAAACATTTTACCGTTGGATTTGTCAGGGTTACCAAAAATTGATCAACCAAGTATTTACATGTATGTTTTACAAGATCTATAAAGGGCTTGTTGGTATTTCCCTACTACCTGAAATATCTCACACTACGAGGGTTACAAGATCTCCTAATTGTGCATCATTTCTTCAACTCACCACACTGAATGATGCCTATAAATTTTCCTTTAATCCTAAAAGTATCAGATACACTTATCTGTAATCCCTGATTTATTAGCTGAATGTGAAGCCATTATCTGTAGCATGAAAGATATGGAGTATACTCATCAAAGACTAAAAGTTAAAGTTTGATTGACTACACCTTGTGTCACTCAGTTTCATACACCGCGCTAGTTTAGTTAGCTGCATGCAACTGCTAAAAGAAACAACAGAAAATATCCAAAAAAATATTCAGTAGAACTTTAATGTTTCATAAATAAGTACGACTGGTGTATACACACTATGATTAAAAAAAATTCTAATGCTCTTACAGTGAAGGATTGAATTTTGAAACGTCGCCTCTACAGAGATATCATACAGTTGATAAAGTTCACTGCTTATAGAACTGGTGTAGTTAAGTCATTCCAGGCCTTCAAAACTGTCTTTGTTCTCGATACAAGTAATTTCAGCATTCCTCTCTTAAACCTTCTGGGTTGATCTTTTGAAGTAGACCTGAAACTGGAGGGATGGTAATCCCATTCCTTAGGAAAAAAATAGCTTGTACCGGAGATGACAAATACTCTCGGCAATTGACAATGCCTTGTTCATTCTTTGAAAATCTAATGTGATGAAATTTTTTAATGTTGGGGATTTTTTTGAAATGTTGTCCCAGAAAAGTGCTCCAGTCATTTGCAGCCACTATGACAAGGCCGTCTTGAGTGGCTACCAGTTGAACTTTGCGGGCTCCTGTGTTGCTTGAAGTGTCCACCGTTTGAGCAAGTTCTTAAATTGAAGAAATGAAACTGACTTTGTATGACTTTTTCAGCGTCCTGAAACAACAATTTGGGCCAAATTTATTATGTCCAGCAGTAAGAAAGGAATAATTTATGTTGTGAAGAAGTTCAGGTACAATCCTCCATGCTCAATACTACTTTGTCCTGCACAATTGTCAGCATGTAAATGAACATCTGTTTCCCTGAGAACATGACACGAAAAGAAGTGGTGGATGTAACTTGTTGTAGCATTGGCCCACTTACCAACTGTAGCAGCTTCGTCAAGTAAATAGGCTATTTGACAGGGTACACCCTCGCACGATACTCCAAAAATTCCACATTCTTGAGGGGTCTTGAAATAGATTGGCCCTGGTTGCATAGGGTTGCTTGGAAACTGAAATTGTTGTTTGTGGACTTCACTTGTTGCTCAAGCTGAACTTGGCTGTAATTTTGCTGTCTGGGAAAATATTCTGAAATGTATCTCCTATATGATCTGCAGAGTGCATACTAGACTTACAGCTTGCAATCTTTACCAACCAGTATATTTCAGCAACAAGAGAAGCATCATTATAGTTGAAGCTCACATTGTTTACACTTGAGCTTGCCTTACAACTGATACTTAGTGCAGCAAATATCATCAACTTACACTGGTTATTGTTGAGAACATGATTTGTTGCTTGCTTCTGTTTTTCTTTCTTTGCATTCTGTATAATACCTGGGATTTCCCAGAATTGTGTCATTTGAATCAGTATCAGAGAAGCTGGAGTAGCAGGAAAACAATGTTTGCCCTTCCAGCACCACTCACCAACTGTCTGACCGTTTCCATTAACATAGGAAAGCCATGAAGAATTAAATGTTGTGTCCGATCAGACTGGGAAAGAAACACATAGAGTGTGTAACTCATAAGCCCCACAGGAGACTAAGGAAAGGTGACCCCTTATTCCCAGGAGCTAATTAGATCTGCAGTAGCTACAGACTCATTTTCTACCCTTCCTGAAAAAGTTTGTTATATCTAGAAAACTACAAAGTAAAAGGCAAAACACTTGGGACAAAAAATGTTCAGAGGGGAATCATCTTTAATTCTAGCCAAAAATTACTGCAAACAGTGAATCATGGAACTGATGATGATAAAAGTAATAATAATAATAATAACAATATTTATTTCGAAGGATCAAATACATATCCTTAGTTACAATGAAGTCAACTATCATTATAAAACCTTGTGCTTAAAAATTAGCTTAATTACAAAAGTTGTCGTGATGCACTCTGTGTTTATTTTTGGCAAAAGGAACCCTACCTTACTTAATTTGTATTTCATTTATCTTCTCTCTGGTATTATCCAACTTAGGGGTGGCCATCTATACTAATTGATTTCGGTAAAATAGAGGAATCTCGGCTTTCAAGTAGACTAAAAATGCCTACTGGATATGACATGAAATGCTGCTTATCATAACTCTTCAGAAAACACTGAACTAAACCAAGATCTGAGTCTGGCGCTATATACACTTGAACAGTACAATACAGTAGGCAAAATGATGGCCTTGAAAATGTGATTGATTTCATCCTGGTTATACTGTTCTTTGCACAATGTCCTCAATATGTACAAGCATTTGTTTGCTATAGTTAATTTGATTTTCGCATAACTGCTAAACTTTGATGTAATTTGATCACCCTGAAAAGTTACTCCTAATAGGGGGAGATCCTTACTTTGGGCGATACCACTAATGGGTGCATATCACAATTTGTTTTTCTTTCTAAAAAAAATTCTTATGTTTACTTGGATTACAAGAAATGCTGCCATCTTTGGACCATGTTAAAAGTTGAGTTATTAGTCTGGCTGATGTGTCATTATTGTATCAGATAGGTGCGACTAATGTAGAATCATCTGCATATTTAAATAAAATAGGATCAGAATTGTGTTCAATTTCTTAGTCATTAAGAAAAATATTAAACAAGTGCGGTGCGGCGCTGATGGCTGAACATTGTTGATACTGCTACGTCACAGTGCGATCCAAACAACAAGGTCGCTGTGCTTGAAGCCAGTGAAGCCACAGACAGGGCTTGGGCAGCAAAGGTCAAAATGAACGATGGCACAACAACAAAATAAGATAATACTGGCCTACCTGAAGTCCAGGCATTGATGTTAGCGGCAGGCAAAGGCACAAGATGGTGAAATTCCCAAAACCCAAATCGTGCACGTAAAATTAGCTTTTCATCCAATATTTGTTCAACAACGTTCAAAGGGCTCCTCATGATATCTTCTAAATCGGTGTGTTCGAGAATAGTTCTCGCTTCGTTTATGTTTTTTGTTATGACTGTTCGATGTCCTCCATCCACATTTTGCCTGTAGGCGATCCAACTTTTCCTTTTCTTCTCCCATGCTAACTAATGAAACGACTCAATGCAATGTTGACAAATGAAAACGACTCGAAAGAATGTAAACCGCTGCCCCGCGTTGGGTGCCATGTTATGAACAGAAAAATGGATAATTTATTGTCTTGTAACATGTGACTATACGCACGCGTTATCCTTGCATGTACCGATTTGTAATGATTGCAACAATGTGCATGTGTAGGTTCTGCTTTTTTTCAAGACGGATTCACAAAATGTGTTCATATAAGTAAGTTCCTGGGTATATAAGGTCCAGAGCCCCACTGTGGACACAAAAACAAAATATCTTTGTACAGTGATTTGCCCCCCCAAAATAATGCATGCCCACAATGTGTTTGAAGTTGCTGAACGTTGTCGCATTCAAGCTGATATTTTAAACCCACGCTCGATCAGACACTTGCAGCTTTGCAGATCACTGAAATGTAAACAAAATCCTGTATGTCAAGGTTTGGCGTCGATATCTAGTAAAATCTTCCCCAAAATCGGTTTCAAAGTGAGAAATAAAATTAAATTATGCTTTGTGTTGTCAAGTTAAAAAAAACTCTCTGAGGATCGGAACGAATAAATTCCAATAACACAACCTGAAAGCACATAAGGCCAGTGAAGGACAAACTTTAAGACACTTGTTTTGGTAGCCAAGTATGGATAAATAAATACTATGGTTGCGTTTATTTGATTGCAGTTTCACGCATTAACTTGCAAACACAAATAGCATGCATCCAAAATAAATTTATAAATGATAAGAGTGATCAGTAGTTTTGCTGAGGGACCAGTAAGTCTTAATCCTACTGGTCCTATGGAAAACCGGACCCAAAAGTTAATTGTGAGCACTGGTTGCTTGAGACTTTTAAACCCTCTTACGCATTAAGCAAGGTGAAAAATGAAAACGATGCTGTCGGAAATCGGATTACCGAATTTTGACAAGCGATGCATTTCTCAACCAAAAAACCCAATAAACAAAACAGCCATGAATAACAGACTCTTGATAGCAGCTGTATTTCATTTTCTACATCCAGTGGAAAAAGACAATTACTTCAGCCGTCAAAGTAAACAACTTTCAAGATGCTGCATAAATTTTCCACATGAACTCACGTGTCAAGTTTTGACCAATCAGAGCATAAAAATTGGACATAGAGCGTGACCAATGCTTGACCATGGTAAGAAAAGGTCTTCCCCGCCTGTATTTGTAAAAAACTGGCTGAATTTTCGCGTCTGAGGTCAGTTTGAAATCAAAATCTTAATAGTGCGGGGCCATAATGACATAAACACAAGATATTTGATATGAATCATTGGAAAAAATAAAATTGAGCCTGCGATCATTAAAAAACTGGTAATTTGTCAGCAGAAAACTTCAAAAAATACTCGACCCCAATGGGTTGACACTTGAACCCACGGCACGGCCATGTGATACTGGTCAGCGGATACCCTGTTTTCACAGCTGTCAATTGATCACAACATTGATGTTCAATTATGTGCAATCTCCTGGGCTCCCAAACTAGCTAGAAAGTGTGAGAATAAACATTGGTTCCCTGTGGTGCGGACGGATGATCATTTGTTTGGTACGGTCACTTAAAGACTTAATGTGTTTTTGACCTTCTGTTGTTTATCTGAAGCAAAAGAAAAAGTGGGCTTCCCTAGAAAAGTGCTCTTGAACAACTTTTTATGTTACAGTCAGTGATGTATAGTAATTATCAATGTATAGACATCGTCCTACATTTAGATATGGCTGTATAAGCCTCATGACTAGGTCATCAGTTTTATCCTTAGCACTGGGTGGATCTGTATTTGCACCACAATTAATTTCAAACATGCAATTATGACCATTGCTAGAGTCAGATCTTATACTCATCTGGCTTGTGCACTTTGAAATGCACCTTTTGAAAGGTCTCTTAAGGATATGTTTAATTGATTACTCCAAGTAATAAAGTCCGACCAGAAGCTCTTAGTACAGGAACATATAATTAACAAATGCTCAAGGGATTCGCTCTCTTGTTTACAAAATGTACATAATGGTGAATTTGCCAGACCAATTTTATGAAGAAAAGAATTTGTTATCAAGTACCTGTTTAAAATTCTATACTGGAAGTCTCTGGATTTGGTGTCTATGAGAACATTAGGTAATTTATAAATATCGTGCCAATCAAGGCATATATCAGGAAACTGTTCTTCAAATCTCGCTTGTGCAGTTGGTCTGGTTTCATAACCTGCTCTAATTTCAGAATAAACATTCTTGGAAAGGACGCTCTCGATCTGTACGGCCTGATTTTTAAGATAGAGTTTAATTTGATCATACAAAAAAAAAAAGTTTTACCACTTTTGGGTCCCCAAGATGTCAAGGATTTTCACCATTGAGTTGGTAGGGCCTCAAAAATTTGAATTAAGTGAAACCATTCCAGGGGTGTGAAAGGTAACCCATTTGGATTCGGCTTAATTAGTAAAACATTTGTGTCGGTCACAAGATTTTCTAGGGTGATTATTCCTTTGTCAAAAAGGCTTTGATAGAATACCGATTTTCCGTCGATCAGAATGTGTCTGTTGTTCCATATAACTGTGCTAGATCTGGAAGAGTTACTTAAATTAAGGATCTGTTCCCTTACAGACACAGAGTGTTCAGAGAAGGTTTGTAAACATTCTACATAAAATTTGGGTAAGGTGACTGGAAGTTTCTTAACGCTGAAATTACAGCTTAAAAGTAGTCTACCCCCGACCTGTCTTAGATAATACGAAAGAATTATTTTCCAACTGTTTTGCTGAAAATTGGCGATTTTTTTAAAACACATAATTCGCTGTGCTTTAATAATTGACTCCAAATGTGGTGCTCTTAGACCTCCATTTTCAACATCACTTATTAACGCTGAGCGTTTCACTTTATCTTTTCCTTTCCAAATAAAATTAAAAATGATTTTATTAACTTCCTTAACAATCTCCTTATGCGAACAAACTAAACCAGCCCTATACATAAAAACCGGAATAACAAGAGATTTTATTGTCTGAATACGCCCAAGGACCGTTAAGTTTCTCCAATTCCAGCAGTTCAACCTTTCCTTTATAGTCTTCAGAGTCTCATCAAAAATTTAACTTTCTCCACAGAGTCTGATCACATGTAAAGTGTACTCCTAAAATCTTGATAGCGTTTTTAGCTGTGATGTTTCTATTTTTAGCCAGGGATATGACAGTCTCCGTTGTTGATTTTTGATCGTTTCCCAAAAACAATACCTCAGTCTTTTCAAAGTTGATTTTTAGTCCGGAGTGCAACGAGAAGCTATCAAACGTGTTTAATAAGGTGATCTCTGGCGTGATCTCTGAGGAATGCAGTGATATCGTCAGCAAACATTTCAAGTTTTATCTCTTCATTTCCAACCATAATTCCATGAATATCTTTATTAAGACGTATATTGATAGCGAGGATTTCCAAACAAATTATAAGTAAATAAGGGGATAATGGGTCTCCTTGCCTGACACCTCTGGATATCTTAAAAGGGGGTGTCGTGTAACCGTTATTCATAACAGTGCTGGAAATATTTTTGTAGAAAATTTGTATCCATCTAATTAAAGATGGGCCAAAGTTAAAAACAGAGAGTGCCTTGAACATAAAGTCATGATTAATCGAATCAAAAGCTTTCTGGAAATCTATAGGTACTAACAATCCATTCATTTGATATCTTTCTGTAAATTCCATAATATCGTCGATGGTTCTCACTGCATCAAAGATCGTTCTGCCTTTCACATAAGCGTTTTGATTAAAATGTCTAATTTCTGGTATCACCTTTTGAAGTCTTGTCGCAATCACCTTTGAGCCGATTTTAGCATAAACATTGATCAATGAAATTAGCCTCCAATTGCAGATGTATCTCTTGTCTTTCCCTTTTTTTTCAATCAACTTAATAATAGCTTGCTTTTGAGTGTTTGAGAGTTCACCGTGGTCATATGAATAATTGAGCGAATCGACCAATAAATGTCCTACTGAATTCCAAAAAGTTTTATAAAATTCTGCAGTTAGACCATCCTCGCCTGGAGATTTACAGTTTTCAAAGGATTGAAGGCAATTGAAGCATTCCAGAAATCTAGGCGCCTTTGAATTAGAGGTTTCTTTTGCCTCCAAGTGAAAAGTGTGCGATCTGGCTTTCGAGTTCTCCATATATCGATTAAATCATAATTTAAACAAATATCTTTAAGAAATTTCACTGATTCTTTTTCCCTAGGTGAGCCACCAGCACAGTCAAGATTTTGGTCCATTATAACATTAAAGTCCCCTCCAATTATGATTCTTTGGTCTTGAATGGTGATAAAATCGTCCAACTTCTGTTGTAGCTCAACAAAGAAATTACATTGTTCTTTTATTTTGTTGGGTGCGTATACGTTACC
>NC_133201.1:21133797-21191297 GCF_958299795.1 Porites lutea
TGAAACCTGTCTTCAATTGGAGTAATAAGGTGTTTCACTACCCTTCATGCTAAGTTGTAAGTTGTGCTCTACATTTCCACCTTCTTTTCCCAGGTACACTTGGAATTTAACAACATAACCAGTCTTGGCCTCACACAAGACCCACAGTTTTATCCCCCACCTCACGGGTTTGTTTTTTATATATTGTTTATTTGTTTATTTATTTTACAAGCCATTTATATTGTATTACAAGATTGAAGAATTAAAGATGCTATTTGTAGAATTAAATATCAGGTTACAAGAATAAATGGAGAGGGCAGGATATAGTTAAACTTATTACTTGCCCTTTGATTAAATTACAGTTTTATTTACGTTAAAAGAGAAGTATAAACCCTAGAAACTATGAAATATATATGAAAAATATTCAAAAGAGAGGAAAAAAGAAAAGCACATACACACACACATAAAAAATCTAACATTTGAGAGTCGGTGTGGTGATGATTAATACTGAGCAAGATAATAGTTGAAAAGTGCTCTTTTAAACAATTTTTTAGTTGCTTTTTCACGTATAGCTAAAGGACTATCATTCCAATATCAGCATCCTATGACTGTTGGACAGAATTTTCTTAAATTTTTTCTAAAGCTACTGGGATTTAGGTGTTGCAGGGATGCACTTCTTGTGTCATAATTATGTTGCTCAGATACCGAGGCCAGCGTGAAATTAGACGGGTTTTTATCTACAAAGTGATCGTAAATCAGCTGTCAGGTATTTAGCTTAACAATGTCAGGAGCTTAATTAGGCCAAGGTTTGCATAATGAGGCGTAATATGATCACGAAGTGGAACATCTATGTAAAGTCTTCTACGCACGAATCTAGGCTTTTTGCCATTTTTAAATGCCTCCGTCATTACTTCCTTTAATTTCTTCTTTGCTTCACGATCTTCCCAGATTAGATCCTCTGTAACCCAAATACCATCCTCAAGATCACGCTTCTTCTGGATAACTTTATACCTCTGTGGACGATAAAGGAACTTGCAAATAATTACTTGCGGTTTGTCGTCATCTCGAGAACCAACACGGTGCTCGTTTTCAATCTCCGGCTCCATATCAAGCTGATTTGGTAAAATGTTACGGACTTTTGGAACACAATCCTCGTCAGTAGATTTTGGAACGTTGTGGAAACGGAGGTTGTATTCTCAAGAATACCGCTCAAGGGACAGCAGTCTTTCACGCATTCCCTCAATTTGCTCAGCGTGTTTTTGGACGGAGCTTTCCATCTCGTCGACTTTACACCTCACGTCATGAAGCTCGCCCTTGAGTCCTTCAAAGCTGTTGTTAAGGGTCTTAAATTGGCTAGATATTTTATCTAACGCTGTTTCATTCAGCTTTACTTAAGCTTTTTAGTTTGAGATGTCCTGAATGATTTGTTTCTGATCTTTGCTCAGTTGCCCAAGCGACTCTCTTACAAATGTTTCGGTCTTCTTCTTCTGAAACTTCTGCCTGTTGCTTCTGTTTTCCTCTCTTAGTTGCAGACATTGTTTACATAAAGGATTTTGACATGAAAAGTTAAAATGGAAGAGAATTTGAAAAGAAACTTTAACTTAATTTCTCTTCAACACGGAGCTTTAAATTTCGCGGCCATCTTGCTCGATGACTGCTGACCACGCTCAATGACTGCTTATATATTGTTTGAATGAAAGGCGACCTTTGTGGGAACCATGGTCTCATCAATAGACTTATTTCTGGCAAGGCCATACAGACGTTGATTGTTGGCCATGACCAGGTCAAAAAATTGCATGACCCGATAAATTTTATCAAATCTAGGATCGTCTCTTGGGAATACCTCCAAATGTGGAAAAATCACGTTTGAGTAATCATAGAGCTAACACCTGTCTGGTGTAAGAGGTTGTCTGTTCTCCAGTACGTGCTTATTCTTGGAAGTTTCACAATCCCCATACATAAGCCTAGATATGCCATACCAAACTGGACCCAATTTGTTTTGTTTAGCAATTACTTGAAGTTCTAAAACAACTGGTCTTGGCTATATTTGGTGAAAAACATGAGCAAAGCCTAGAAGAACCTGCAAAGCATTCATTGACGATAAAAAGGGGTCTGAATTGCTTGTATTTTGTGTGGGAAATGGTGACATGAGCCTTTTGCGTAGCTGTGGCTGGGCACCAATTAATTGCTCTATCTGAGTGAGGAGCATTTTCTTAATTTTTTTTTTGCTGGTAGTCCTGGAAACATAGTGATCTTGAAGTGGTAGTATGTTTTCTAAAAGTTGCCCCGTCCCATCTCAAAAAATAGTCTCTGAAACAAATGAATTGCAGAAAGACTTGAGTATGCCTTAACCTTTTTTATTTATGCATTTATTTACTCAATCCAACTACACAGATATTCAAAATATTACAATTACTTTTAAATCCAAAAATTTGTCATACATATGAAGCTAGCCAATGACATGGAAGAAAATTAAGTGAACTATAACCGTAATTAAAAATTTAAAATGTAATGCTAAATGTAGTTGAATCAGGCAATAGTATGAAAGAAAACAAATAGCAAATTAACCAATTTTTGAATGTGTAAGAAATCATTGTTTGGGTAGTTGTATGTACCGATTTACTTTTATGCTATTAGTATTATATCTTGTATGGCTGAAGATGATGGCTGCTGGCTGCAAGTTCTTGAGAACCATTAACTTGACACAGGAGGCGCCTCTTGCGCTTTGTACATATCCCGTTTTCATCTGGATCAACAAGGAGATGAGATATTTTTGTCTTTAAGTATTCACTGACCCTGGAAAAGAGTACAAGAGTGTGCATCCAGGCTGATAAACGTTTATGCATATAAAGTAGAGCTTAAGCTTATATTGTGATCAAAAGAAGTCTTTTAACCGCACATGTACCAGTTACAAAGTTAAGCTTTTGCAGACAATCCTTTACATGAGTGGCCCCTACACCTTAACCAAAACTTGAGATTTAAATTCTTCAATGCGGAGGGATCCTTCCCATTTAGTGAACTTCCCAGAATGTCATTCTCCATTTAAAATAAAGCACCTATTGCAATGCAATTCTCCAGGAACGCCATGTCATTAACGAGGCCCTTGATGCCTCGCTTCCATGCAACTAGACCCAGCTTGTCTCTGTTTACTGCCATTTTGGGATCATGTGTATAGACAAAATCAAAATAAGCATCAGTACCAACTAGCGTAAAGAGATGATGCCCAAGAGAACAAAACGTTAGATTCATTTACAATGTGTGGCCAAAAACATCAAGAACAAAATTAATAAATCTGATACTCTAAGTTCAAGTCAGTTTTATGGTGTATGATTTACGTTCCAGCAAATATTGTTTATATATCATTTAGTCCACACATGCTTGAGAAACGTGTCTCACATACACAAATATATGTTAAGTTCTGTAAGCGCTCAATGATGAACAGGAAGGTATTGTCATCCACAAAGGCATAAGGAATGATTAAGCTGGTCAGGTTGCAGTTATTGCTGACAATCTCCGAAATCTCCTCCTGGACAAAAAAGTGACCTTCTTGACAGTCCAGTATTCTCAGTGACGGACACAATTAATAGCACTCCACTCCTCCTGAACCCGCAAACACCTTTAGGAACAAACGCTTGACAAAATTCCATCGGTGATACTGGTCCCTGACAAAGTGAGGCGCCTGAGCCCACTTAATAGTCCTCCTAGAAGTAACCATGAGCCATCCAAAAAATGGCTGTTAAAGAAGTCTACTGCGATTAGCCTTTTTGCAGCGGCAAATAGAGATGATAGTTGCTGATCCTCGCAGTGTGATCGAGTTATGGAAACATCTTTCACAAAGAGTAATCATAAAGAAGAGAACTCCACCTGAGGGATACCATACGCAAAACAATTCGCTCAGTAAAATGGATAAACGAAAAGATTCTTAAGAGAATTTCATCAGGAATCTTATCCATGACTCAGTCCTGGTATCTTTCATACGAGTGGCAGGTGGGTGAGGGGAAGGATTGATTATTTTTACTGGGTCCTGGTATTAAATAAAAAGGTGAGAAATTATTGCGGAAATTAGCGGTATCCAGTCCCTGGCCCAGAATATAGTTAGTTCTTTGTTTGTTTTGGTTACCTTTGGTTGGTTTAGTTGATACATTGGACCATCAAATCTTTTTTTGTAGGAAAGAGGGGACCATTTTGCGTTTGAGTTGCTATTTTTTGTGCAGCATTTCATCAAATAAATTCCCATCTTGCGATATTGCGGTGATCTGAAATCTAACAGTGTAAGATATGTGCATCTTTACACCTGCGATGTTCCGTGAAACGAAATTATTTGTGCTGTTGACCATTTTGTTAAAACAGCCCTTCATTTGGCATGTCAGACTAACGGCCAGCAGGATCGAATCCCCCAAGTCTTAGTAAGGAGAAAGAAATGTCTTGTGAAGTAACAAAGGGAAAGGTGATGATAGCTAGCAAAATAAGCGCATGGGGGCAAATATGAAAGTGGTGTCGGCAGTAATTAATATCATTGTGGTTTGGTGGCATTCAGAGCTCCTCCTCCCGCCCGCCCAGGGCACCCCTCTTGAAAGAGACAAGTACATGTAGGATTTACTCACTTTTGCTAGAATGATAATTTATTATTCTTGAAATTACTCGGGAAATTATTTGTAAATGTGCTACCTAAAATGGACTTTTCATTCGTAGATCAGTATAATTGTTCTTTTTAAACTGTCTTAAATGCAAAATGTAATACATTTTCAACTGGATAATTTCTTGCTATTTTTCCATAGCATACAATGCTTAACCCTTTTCCAGTTCTTATGTAAATTTATAACAGAAAGAACTTGGGGAATGGAAATGTCGCAATTTAAAATTTCACCAATCATCATCACTTTCTTTTGCTTCCTTAAGTAGGTCCTCAACTTCATGGTTGTGAAGCCCAATTTCCAGGTTATCATCTTCTTGCCTCTCATCTTCGCTTTGGCTTTCCACTGCAAATTCCACTTCTTCTCCAGGAACAGATGGTTTGGCGGGTTGCGACTTTTAGCTTTATTAGCATTCTTAAAGTGCTACTACGATCAAATTTGGGAATTTGTTTTTGATTACATATTTAGAAAATATATGTAAAAGAGACTTACTGTGCCAAGTTTGGAGTCCAAATATGATCTGGAAGTGTGTTTATTTGCACGGCAATTTTCGTAAATGTCTTGCCGCCATTACTCGACTCAAAAAATGACCGGGAGTAGTATTTGAAGGAGTTGGGGCGAGATGTGACGTAGAAACATCATCGCGGCAAAACAAGGCACACAAACGTGGCTAATTTCACATGCAGGGCGAGATATTTTTGGAAGCTTTTGGAGGTTCTTTCTTCGCTTTTTTGACTTAAAGCGTAAGTATGCCTTGTAGACGTTGTGTTGTTCAGGACTGTGGAAACGTAAAGAACGATGAATTGGGGATTTCTATTCATAATTCTCCTGATTCAGGCAGCGTTAGATTAAAGTGGAAAAGGTTCATCTCCATTCATTGGAAGGATTTCAACCCAGGGGGAAAATTTGCTGTGTGCTCGGAGCATTAATTTCACAAGGGATTGTTTTACGCTTGCTTTTCCGATGAAAGGCATGAAAACGAATTTGAAGAAGGGGACGTTTCCAACCATTTGGAAAAAATCCTCTGAAACACTATCAAAGCGGAGTCGACGATCGGTGAGTGAAATTACAATGTATTTGCGCCGTACTTATCACCATTATATTTATTTCCTTATTTACCTGTGACATGATTTTTTCTGGCATCGTTGTTCAATATTCGTGTAATGAATGCGCTGACTATTTGGACTTCCCATGTGTTTCCATGCATGTGTTTTCATACTTTTCTGCTTCCTTCTCATAGTTATAGTAAAACGGGCATTTGTGCATAGTGGGTATTTGTTGTTGTGTAGACTTTCCAGCTCACGTTTTTAGGCCCAATGCAGCCACTTCTAATACATGGCAGTTTAAGCAGACGCTTTCAAACCCTGGATGGAGGGTTATGCATACGGTCCGGTCTCCAATGGCTTCTTCCATGACCTCTTCGCAGCGATCAATCTCTTTGCAGCAAATGCACTCCTGCGCTTTTGTAACAAGGCTGACAGAGAAGTTCGAGCACGAACACCTGCAAAATAATTTGAAAATTTCGTCAAACACAAGAATAATACATCTGTATAAAATAATTCATTGTCTGACCGCTTTAATAAAACTATCTCATAAAATCAGGACTACAGCTAATCACATAGCAACGAAAATGTAAACTTAAGCGAAACACATAGTTGCATTTGTCATGTGCACGATTTAACAACGGGTATGTTGAAATTGGAAAATAAAAATATAAATCTACATTCAGTGATAATACCATACCATTCTTTCGCTGGCACCTCTCCCGAATATCTTTGTTGATACTGTTGTTCCTCTTCTTCTTCACAATGAACTCTTTCGTTGTAGTCCGCGGCTTCTTCCTCGGTGGCAAGAGGTTCGCAACTGTCGTCGTACGGCACAAATTCAGACAATTCCCCAATCACTTCATCAACTGTAAAACTTTCTAGATCATTTTCAGATGTGCGGGAAGAGGAATCCGACGGAGATGACATCTTGAACATCTTATACTATTTTGCAGCTCTGCTTCAACTTTAGCTGTCAAAATTTCACACGATCGTATTTGCCATGCTGTATCTATGACACCATGGAGTTCTTGCTTTCTGTAATCATTGAAGTGTGGGTCAGAGCAGGGTTCTCAAGCTTTACTATTCCAAAATTTGTAGTACTCTTTGCAGCCATCAGTGGCCCTTTCAATGTCACACAAAGAGTACAGATGAACTCTTCCCGTTGCCGAATCTAGTGGCTCCTCAGGGCGTTCTGTGCGAATCTTGAATGTGGTAACAATGGTTATCTGTTTTGCTCTCTTTCTTGGTACTGGCTTGTCGACTTTTTGATCTGGGCATTCTGTTTCTGTGCTCTCAGGACCCGCTCTTTGCTGCAACTTTTTCCATCAATATTTCCACTAGGCTTTTCCTCACAACTCTGAAGATAAAGGAAAAATTCCCTGTTGCTTTCAAGGAGACATTTTCTCAGTGTGACCAGTTTTTCCTGCTTGGCGGCAAGTGGTATTTTAGAATTTCCACTGATCGGCTTCAAAAAGCAGTAATGCTGGGAAACAAACTTGGAAACATCTTCTAAAAGAGCTCCCTTCGCCTCCATGAGTGAAAGATTCATATCTTTCTCCTTAACAAAAAGTTGACAAGTGACTTTTTGTCAACAAATACATTGATTTCGAAGCTTTTTCCCTCCATGTTCAATCATTCACAGTTGAAATGAACTGCCTCTCCACACGAAGATCAGAATTGTTATATGTAAATAAAGCTACTAAATAAAGCTACCCAAGGTGTGAGTCAAAAGGCGCTATTGTCTTGTGACAAAATGCTATTATATTGCCAAAAAATAATTATGAGGTGTGAGGGCGTGATTCGTTCACCATTCCGAATTACACTAACCAATTATAATTTGGTAGGAACTTTAACATAACGTATGCCACAAATCGACCTCAAGAGTTTCACAGTAGAATACAGCTAGGCGATCAAAAGAATTTCTTAAGCCATGAAGCGGCCTGGACTACTCTAACCACAGGTCATCCAAGGACAACATTTGTTCCAACTTTAGACCAAAAATACGATGCCGTTGGGAAAACATAGCCTGTGTAGAAAACCTTCCTTTTTGTCCTTGCATCAATTCTTCTTTTAGCCTATGTCATATGTAGTCAGTTGTTTCTGCACACAGTGCGCTAGCCTACAAACAGGCTGCTTAGCAAGAGCATGCAAAAAAAAAATATTTGGTGAGCGAAGCTCGCTGAGCGTGACGAGATGTTTTTTGCACCATTCCCAAGCCTGGTCCCAGGCTAGCAGTGCACTACTAGAAGAACAAGAACATTTCAGCTAACTTAAGTTTACTTAGGGCACAAATAATAAGCTGGATTGTCCAGGATGAGGTGACCCTTGGTTACGTAGTTCCAAAAACCTCATCTTTTAATAAAGGCAACAGTTCCGGCACAGGTAGAATTTTAACACATGCTGACAACCCAGACAAAGCCAAAGGGAATCCACCAGTCGATACTGAAACGCAAGAGGTTGCAGCAAATCTGACCGCCCATACTGAAACACATTCAGAGAGCCGGCCTGTTAACATTGGAATGCCTTCAGAAAGTCAGCCTTTTGACTTCGAAATGCCTTCAGAGAGCTTGCCTGCGGACACTGAAGCGCCCTCAGAAAGTTAGCCTGTTAACATTAAAATGCCTACAGAGAGCCTGACCACAGATACTGTAATGCGCGGCGATAGTCAGCCTGTTAACATTAAAATACCTACAGAGAGCCTGACCACAGATACTGAAACGCCCGCAGAAAGTTAGCCTGTTAACATTAAAATACCTACAGAGAGCCTGACTGCAGACACTGAAACGCCCTCAGAAAGTCAGCCTGTTAACATCGAAATGCCTACTGCAGAGAGCCTGACGACGGAAACTGAAACACCCACAGAAAGTCAGCCTGTTAACATTGAAATGCCTACAGAGAGCCTGCCCACAGATAGTCAGCCTGTTCAAATGGAAATGCCTACAGAGAGCCTGACCTCAGATACTGAAACACCCGCAGAAAGTCAGCCTGTTAACATTGAAATGCCTACAGAGAGCCTGCCCTCGGATACTGAATCACCTACGGAAGGCCAGCCCGCCGATATTGAACTGTCTGTAGAGAATGTGCCTGATGAAATCCTTAGTAAGACTCAGCCTGTTGACAGCAAAGTTTGTGAAAATCTGTTGGATATTAACTCGTCAATTTCACATTCGAGGTTACCTTTTCCTGATGTATCTAAGAAGTTTTATTTTCGAGAGGGCGGGCGCTGGGCAAGGAACGAAACGCATAACAAAGACTGTGATGTTTCACCCATGAAAACCAGCAAGGATGGATTAAATGTTCTTAGGAGAGGGAATTTGTCTGGTTCCCTTCCCGAAAACTTTGCACACTTGAGGAAGGAATAAAAAAGTGAGAAAGACGGACACAAACGAGCCTTTAAATAAGGAGTGATAAAGGTAGTGGTTAAGCTCAAGGTATCAATTGTATTGTCCATGCGGGAAGCAGCTCTGTTGTACACTTCTGAAAAAAGTAGGATTCTGAACATCCAAGACACTCAGTCGAGTTACAGGGCTAGTGATACTTATAAGATTCTCTCCAATTACTTGAATCTGGCCCAACTTTACATTTCGGTGTTGCCTATTTGTTTGAAGCACACGGTAGAGACTTGAACCCAGATAAGCCAGGCTATCTTCTCCTTGATGTCTCGATTCCAGGACAGAATGAGCAACGAGAAAGCCTTGCTGGCACTTGCCTTCTTATCGTATTGTCCAGCAACTGCTTACAAGTAAACGTGATTGGGATACACTTGGCGTCCTCCTTTCTAAAGTCACCAGCAAAGAACAGTCTTAAAACTCCGAAGTGCAAGAGTTCTCTTACAACGCAAGCGGCGAAATTAAATGAAGACATTGTACAGTATAAAAACACACAGAGAGGCATTGACAGTTAGGAATGACATGACCAACCAGCAGCAACAAAAGTTCTACCGTTTGTTTCTTAGGCGATTACAAAGGGAGCAATTAAAATCGCATATCTCGCAAGGCAGAGGTCGAAAATTAAAATGCGAAGGGTTTCCCGAGTTACCTGCACTTCTGGAGTTTGCATTTGGAGACGGGAATAGGCTCCAAAGAAGTGGAAGAGGACTAGAAGCTCATTCAAAACTGTACGAGACAATGTAGAAGGCAAGCGATGATACGACTGTAATGAGAGAAGCAATGGATCTCGTACATTGCCTTGTGCCAGAAGATTTTAAGATTAGTTTGTCGTGCCTATACACTTATGCTATGAATTATAATCAAGGAACGGCGCAAGCAAAGAGACATCACCACGGGACTAATGTTAATGCTAAAATATCTCTACACACTGCACCCTCAACAGGCGAAATTAAGAGACCGGTAAATGCACACTGGACAACTTCGTATGTTAACTTTCTGTGTGACGTTGCACATCAGAACTCAGACAGCTATCTCCTTGATTCCAAAGATGCTAAATGTATTGTTGTCGGCGACATTCCTCCTGTGTTAAAACCAGGTCAGGTATGGAAAAGAGAGGTATATCCAGATCACACATTCGATCAGTCCAGAAATAATGCTGTGACACCAGTTTCACATCTTTTTGTTGAGACCAAGATAACAGCACCTCCACCTTTGTCTGAAGGATGCTTTAGTATCCCCGATACCTCTGCATCGATCCTTGTTACCCACACTTGGAACGCAATGGCAATTGTTAATTTATCTTTTTACGAACTAGAAACAGTTCTTCGAGTATTCAATGATATTTTCTTGCTAATGAGTCACAGCGAATCGACAGAATTCTCTAAGAATCTTAAAACTGGTCAGTTAAAAGAAGTGTTTGCTTTTGTTGTTGACAATGGTCCATCGGAGGCACCAGCCAATTTGCAAGTACAGATGCTGTTGGTTTGGCTTCTGAAGTTTCTCAATCTTGACAAAGCTACACAAAGATCTTTTGCTGAGTACTTAAGTAAAAGAAGTTTTGTAGAGAGGATGCATGCCGTGGAAAATACTTCTTTTTCCAGACATGGAGTGTTCAGGGGCATAAAATCCACAAGCATGTGGATACCAGTTCATTTCAGCACAAGGAAAATATGGAGGCAATGGCCGAAGATGTTGTCAATAGTCTGAAAGGTTCGACTTTTGGCGGCAAAGCGATTTATCCTCTGACAGGATCAGGAGACTCTGGTGTTTGATGATGAAATTCAGTTGAAAGAATTCGTTCAACTGACCGACCAAAGAAAGGGCCAATGTCGAGAAGGTTATTCTCTGAATAAGAATAACGTCTTTTGCTATTTGGTGAGAAATGGCGAGGAAAACCTATGGACAGATTTGAAAGGAGGCCTGTACCAGACCTTGTTATACGGGAAGAAAGTGGAAAAGTTCATTGTTTACCTTTCGAATTGTGTGCAAACTTACTGCGAGGGCCTTTGGACGAGCTCCTTGAACTGTTCTTGCCATCAAGGGTGCTTGATTTAGCGTTCAGAGTTTTTTGGAAACCAGAACCTGCTCTGCTAAAACAGGTAGCCTTTCTTGCCTGGATTTCTGACCAAGAGGCGGATAACTACTTCAAGGAAAGCGAGCAATTAGTTCAAGAAACTCTAAATGATGATGTAGTTAAGGAGAAGTGGGTTCACCACAAATTATTCACTTCCAATACTAGGCAAGAGCTTGAGGCCATGTGCCTTGCTAAAAGGATAAGCTTTGTCGGAAAGAAGCATGAGTTGGTTGCAAAATTGGCGAAAGAAAAAGATGCAGATCGCGATGTTTGTATGTATGACGGAATTATAAGTAATGTCCCTTCTTCTGTGAGTCTGTTGAACAAACAACCAGTCCGATACCTAAGGGCAGTCTTGTCACAATCCTTAGTGTTGGAACCAAGGAGGAGGTGATTATTCGCATTGGACTTTTGAAATGTGGACAGAAGCACATGGTATTCAGCAGAGAGAGAAAAGCCTTGGTAGAGCTTATTTCAATGTTCAAAGAATTGCTTGGCATTGAAGGAAAACAGTATTGGCAGTGTCATTCACAGCCCTGTGAAATTAGTCCATTTCCAAAACATACACTTTTCATGTTGTTTAAATAATGATGGTGTCCCTTTCCGTACAAAAATGGACCTGGCCTTATTTCATTAGTTGTCTTTGGCATAAGTTCTTCATTTGCGTGGCATTCAACAAATTCAGGATTAACCTTGCCGATTTAAAGTGCCTTAAAGGCAAGTCAGTGAAGGCGTCAAGTACAGCAGAAAATAGGCAGCAAATCTCCTGGAATAATTATGTCCTAGGACCAACTCGCAAAGCGTTTCATTGTACAGTTTGTTCCAGTTTAAATACCTTATTTTACGATGAGCAAAATCTACGCTTTCTAAAATTAGCGCGAACTTCAGAAAAGTTAGGTTGCTTGTCATTTTGTTTGACACGTTTTCGGTTATGGGTGAAATTTCTAGTTCATTATAGAAACGTTCCAGGAGACTTAGTTGTAACAAATCCGTCGGATTTGCTGATAAATCTCTGGTTTTCTTGCTCTTGGTCAGCAGTCCGGCAATAAAAGTAATTTTTACATATGGCAGATATTACATTGTAGTTATTGTAGGTTGAAAAACATGATTTTGGATGTCCAATCTCTAGAAAATGAAGCAAAATGATGGAGATTTCCTGATGAGTTTAGTGGTTGATTTCCATTCTTGCTAGAGCGCAAATATAAGCTTAGTAAGGAGAAATAAAACGAGTTATGATACCGTAAATGAACTAATAAACGCTGGGGGCGTTTATTAAAATAATTTCAAGGGTCCAAGGGGGGGCGTTTATTCTAATAACTGTAACATGGTAACCTAATTATGGCTTTATAATAATCTACATGACAGAGCTTTAGCAGACTATCAAGTCCGTCCGCTGATAAGCCTAAACCGTCTACAAATCCATAACGGTATATGGTACGTACAAAGTGGTGGAAAAGGGTACCGTACTGGTAGTTCTTATAGCTCAATGTCAACATCCGAGTCCTTGTCGAGCACCATGGTATTTTTATTGCCGGCCTC
Organism: Porites lutea; assembly: GCF_958299795.1. Lineage (NCBI taxonomy): Eukaryota > Metazoa > Cnidaria > Anthozoa > Scleractinia > Poritidae > Porites > Porites lutea. Next base: position 21,146,459 of record NC_133201.1, read on the forward strand.
TTCTATGTCTGAGTTAGTTATTGCTTGAAATGGGTCTGGAAGAGTCGGCTCGTCAAGCATGGAAAGTTATGCCATCAACTGCTCTGATTTTGCTTCGCATAGTTGGATTGAATTGAATTGAATTGAATCTTGAGAGCCATCAACGGCTAGATTTAATGCATAGGACTTAAGAGCAAATGTTACCATCAGTCAAACATTTCGTGGCAGGTAGACCTTAATGTAAAACAAATCGCTGCATAGTTCGTTTGGCTAAATATTGATTAGTTTTCGAGGAAATCAATGATAACCGAATCCTGAGAATTTACCACGTTTTGAGCTTACAATTTCGGTCGAAAAAGAATGCTTCGCATAACCAAATAACACATTCTAGAGAAATAAAATGTGCTAAATCTTGTAGAATGATGCCAAAATATGTGGTAAAAGCAGATTGATCAATTCTTTTCCGTTTACTTTGAAAATATACTTACATTTCGCGAACCCTCTTTTATCAAGATGAAAACTTGCCAAAAAATAACCTTTAATCTTAGTATGTGGTACTAAATGAAATACGTTGAAAAATCTGGATTTCGAACGCCGAATAATCGTTCTTTTACATATCCATAGGATTTTCTGTGGAAATGATTTAGCGCGAAGAAATTCAATTTTAAAGTTCGATACAATGCCCTGTTTTAACCGACTTTCCAATTTATGTAATAAACACACAGAAATACAAGTTTTTCAAAGATAACACTCAATCAAAAGCGGGATTGACGTAAAAATTTAACCAACACGTTTGATACAAAATTCAATCAAACTACAAGATAATTTGAAGACTAGACGCAAGATGTTTTGTTGGGAAGTTTTCCCGACCAATTATCTCTGAATTTAAGATCAGAGATCAGATTTAATAAGTTATTTCCGTTTGCCTTTCCTCCAAAATCAGTTTCGAACTAATAAGCAAACCAAAGGCAAACAATTTAAAGAGCGGTTTCTCTCAAACTGATACATTGAAAACACGTCTCAAATATAATCTGTGACAATTTCGCACAAGAATCAAATCTTTTGATCATGGAATTAAAAGGTCTTTTGACATTCTTTACCATAATAACAAGTTACATTTTCCTTGAGAACGTAGCCAAAACGGAGCTTGGCGTTCTCAGCAAGTTAGAGTCGCAGAACATGTATTTATTTATCAGGTGATTTATAGCAACTCGTTGCGGTTGCGTGACCAATTTTTATTTCCAGAATTGAGAGCGGAAGTTCATGTGCCAGACTTTTTGTGACTGGAAAATCATGAACCCTAGCTGCTGCTAAACATTTCAAACTAACGAGGCTTTTTAGTTACAATATCACTTTTTACATGTTATACCCTCAGCTATATTCTACGGCAATAAACCACATAAACCAACTTCAAGAAGATCAAGCCTCTGAATAAATTTCAAAACTGTCAAAGATGAAACACAAAGAGTTTTTACACGTCTACTAAAAGCTTAACCCCAAATCAAACTAGAAAATGCAAGTGATTAAATGCAGGTGCCATGACGAATTCATTGCCTTGTACGTGAAATACGTTGCCACATCTCAAGTTCGGAAAAACTAACTCTTGGCTTTGACCATCAACAAGTTTTTTTTTTCAGCTCGGTAATGGTCTCCAGCTATTTAAAAGGTAATAACATTATTGTCTCAGTGAGTTGAACAGGATCACTCGGACACGACTGGTCACGGATAATGAATTCCTCGATAAACTAATTTTAACAAAGACTATGCAAATTTAACCAAAAACTATTGTGAAAGACATCCACGAGGAATTATAGATGCTAAAGTAAAGTAAATTTTAAAGAAAATTGAAAAAAGAAATCCAAAGTAGTTGGCCACATGATCGACTACGCCCCCCAACCTCCAGTGTTCGAAAATTGTAACTAACGATTCCCACCACTTCCTAAACGTGTAGCTCCAGTTTTCTATATCAAAGCATTGACCGTACAAAGTCTATGCGAAATCAGCTCAGAGTGGTTCCCGAATCATTACAATTTGCAGTTGAAACTGGTGTTCATTGACTAGTGCAAGTCCTCCTCTAACTAAAGTTTTCGTCAGGAAGAGACCCATATGAGTTCTTTTCACTCCTCTAACTGTTTTTACAAGAAGAATATTACACTGTAGATCTACAAAAGGAGAACGGGTTGCTCTCTGTCCGTGGGCAGTTCAACTCGAAGGATTGCTCGATAAAATAGGGCGTGGTGGATCACGTGATGCAGTTAAAAATAATTTTAAAAATGAAATTGGAAGATTCCTTATGATTGGTCTTAAATTGTTGGTCACGAGATAGCTTGAAAAAACTTTACATTAGACCATCCCCCCTTAAATCTACTTGAAGATGTACAAGATTCTCTGTTTGTGGGTGTGGCTGTGATTCCTTTTCTCTCCACAGACTTAGCTAATTTATAACAACTTGTTACTTTTCGTATAACACTTTTCCTTTTGTTGGCTTTTCCGTGGTTTCTATCGTAAAAGCTTCGAGGATAATTTTGGCGAGACACTTTACAACCCCCGTTAATCGTCACTCTTAAAAGGGTGTCTCTAAAAAGTTCTATAGACGACACACATAGCGTAGAGCCGTCAATTTTAGTTTACCCTAAATAAGACATTCTCGACATCACTGACTATTTCGTAGGTTAATCTCTACATATTCTGGTCAGCCTTACTAGTTTTAGAGCCACACCTGGCCACAACGCCTTCAATAATTATTTCTGGCTGCTTGCGCTTGCCAGTCATCGATGCTACATCCAGTTCTAAGGCTGCACAGATGTTCTGCAGTGTTCGTATCGAAAACTTTGCCAGCTTAGACTGACCTACAATCTCACAGATGTTGTATGTTTCGTACATGATAGGATGCTGAAGGGCTAATGCTTTCATTACTTCGTTGGACATTTCTTCGATTGCCTTCTCTGTTATCAGCTCATTCCTTTCAGGTTCTTCCTCCTCACTGGATTGTTCCCGCTATACGTTTTCTTTGCTGACAAGCAAGAAATAAATCCTGCTATTTGTAGTGGTGTGAGATCGCACTTGTCGAAGATATTAGAGCCATCTCTATGCTTTACTCTTCGCATTGACTTTGAGACGCTCGTTGGATCTGCTTTTTGCCCAGTGCGTTCTCCAGCTTGAAAGACTTCAGTCAGATAGTTTTTCTGCGCCACCGTGAGATTCTTTCTTTGTATTCCTGCTGACTTAAAAGCCCATCCCATCGGTAGCACAGAGCCATCACCCTCCTCTGTCATCAACTATTTGTGGTAGGACGCCAGGACCACGCTCCAGTTTGGTGGCGTACATGGTAATTGCCTTGTCATACAGTGTTTCCTGTTCCAGGGCATACTTGTGTTAACCACAGTCCAGATGTTTTTCTAGCAATGAGTATTGTACAAAGGACTTGACACATCCCTCTTCTGGACAGAAAAACAGATCGCTTCCTTCGTCGTTACAGCTTGTTCTGTGGAGTCTCTTCTAAAACCGGTTTTTGCTTTGGTTTATTGAGATAGGTGCGTGTGTGACTTAAATTGTCGCGGCCTTACGATCACAAGATCCTTTTCCGCCTTGGGGGTCGGAAAAGTTATAACGCTTTAGTTCAATTGCATGCTCGCGAGCAACATAGTAGACTGAAAGTAATGAAAACGCAGAATGATAGCATCCTGCGTTATCGCTGCTTACATAAACAGAGTTGACTTCTGGCATGATTTGGTTAAGTTGACGAAAGACATCAATAATGGTGAGTAACACCCGAGTAACACGCGTCGCAACTCTCTGTGTTTACAAACGTTTCACTAAAGCTGTTACAAAGTGAATATTTCTACTTTTAGACTGCAAACAAATTCTCTCGGTTCACTCAAAACAAACAAAAACTGACACCTGTTTTTAAATTAGTACTGACATTCTTAATTAAATTTATTTGAAAAAAATTGATGGCGACGACGTTTTTATCTGATTTCACGAGGTTTTTCCCGAGGGCAACGCCGCAAAATTTTTTTCGCTTCCTCAGGTAATGATTTTTCTATAGTGATCATATTTGTCACTCTTTTACCTTTATTCGTTTTTAAAACAGGTTTCTGTTTTTCTTTCCTTCTTTTTTTACTCTGATATTTAATAAAAAAATTGCTAAGATCCACTAGACACTTGTTCCACGTTCCAATCCCACTTTTCTGTAGTTGTAGATTTCACTTGAATGAAGCGGTATTTCACAACACACACGTGATAACATATGTTTTTGACTTGAAGTCTCTTGGTTCCGCTTTAATTTGCTGCTCAGTTCAAAACTAATGTTTCGGCAAAGAAGACTTACGAAAGGCACTCTAAGACCATTTTTGAGGAAAATGGAGGCAGTGAATACACACAACAAAAACCAACGTCCAAAGCACCTAAAACAATCAATCCCACCGTGCAGCTATCATGTCGTGGGAAATGATTTACGAACCAAACGACACTGGCCTGCAGGAATACAGTCTTCTTCATCATTGATTTGAAGAAAAAAAGGTTAGATTCTATACGTTAAAATAGACCTCTACTTAATGTATTCTGCTTAACTTTTTAGGTGCTTCTGTCAAGTGTAATGTGCGTTCCGCTGTTATGTCACGCGTGGGACAAGCTGAAAGACCGAAATTTATCCAAATTTAAAAATCGATTTCTCCGCTCTGAATCATTTCCCCAAATAATCCTTTGGGACTCTAATAGAACAACTCTTCGACTTTTAAACACTAGGTTTTCAACGAATTATACGCAGTACCACCAGCTTAAATAAAAGGCTAATTTTAGATAAGTTTTCTTCTCGATAAAAATAGGTCGGGCAAATTAAATTAGATTTTAAAAGTAAATAGCCAAGAATTGATAAAAATTGCTTTAACGGTATTTTTTGACATCGGTCAACAATATGTGGTAGATCTTATTGCTCCAATGTGTTTTACTTTCTAAGGCAAGGCGCCGTAAATCGCCCTAAATTTCACATTGAAAAAGCGCGGTTTTCGCCAAATTCAGTGATTATCGATTTTCTCAAAAACTAATCGATATTTAGTGAAATGAACTATGCAGTGTTTTGTCTGATCTTAAGGTCTACCTAACATGAGATTATGGGCCAAATTGATTTTTGAGCTGTTGCCATGAAATTTTGAAAATGTTTGATTTTTGGTAACATTTGCTCTTAAATGACTTTGTAATTACCTCAGTGGAGAGCCGTGTCCAGGCGGTCAACACCCATTCTACAATGGTCTTTCTCGGTTGCGGTCGCATGTTTCCCGCTTCTGTAAATTCTTGGACACCACTAGCCATCCACTCACCATACTGTTCAGATACTAATACTTTGAAAGGCCTGTTCCAGCTTACGTCTGGTGCCTGGACATATTTCGTGCAACGGCCGGGAACTATGACTTGATCGACATTGATTTGGTGAAGCGCTTCCTTGACACTCTACATCATATGACACTCATAAGAGTCCCACGCTAGTAAGCATCTGTTGAAAGAAAATGCTCCCAAGACGCTTTTAACTCAGTTCAGAGTCAACTCTTCATTCATCCAGGTATTGGACGATGTGGTTACAGTGCATTTATGCCTGAAATCTTCATTTAGTTTCTTTGTTTCGTGCTTGGCTGCACAAAATACAACGAATGGTTTCAGTTTTGTACCGTCAGCTCGTGCAGATAAACATACAGTAACCAAGACTTTTTCATGCCCAGTGGTCTTTAGGTTGATGGATGAGGCTCCCACCCTGTCAACAGTAGTGTTTAAGACCATATCATCCCACACAGGGGTTTCATCCATAGCTATGATACAAGAAGGCTGATACTCGTGTCCTTGAGAAAGTCTCCGAACCTGAAGGATGTAAGATAGCAATTTGTCAATCAGGGATGAGGGTCTCGCTGTGCAGTAGTCGTCTTTCTTCTCAGCGAAAGCCCATGCTGGAGCATAAACTTTTGAAGCCAATTTCCAGGAGTTCTTTTGATGCATATGCCAATCCTATTTTTATGAGCTCACGAATTTTAAAATTTGAGGATATTATCAAACTCCAAAGGGGCAAAGTTGTGTATCTTTACAAAAACGGCCTAGTTCCTAATAGCTTCAATGACATGCTTTTGCTTAACTGTTACTGACATTCATTTAACACTAGAGAATTTGCCCTACTGCACGACAAATGTAAGAAAACGTTCACTTCGTTTTCACAGGCCCAAAATATGTAATTCCTTTAGCTCTGAAATTCAGAATATGCCTAGTATTGCTTTGTTCATTTCTAAACTGAAGTCATTTTTGTTGGTATAAGCACACTTTAGTTCTCTTAATGCTTGCACATAGTTTTTCGCTTCTTTCTCTTTTCTCATTTATTCTTGCATTTTTGTCACCTTTCCTTTTCAGTTTTTGCACCTACACATTCAACCTTATCTATTTTTATCCTATTTAATGATTATTTTCTGCGTGCTTAGAGTTAAATTGTCTTGCTGTTATCAGCATTTTATTTATTTATTACATTACGTAATACAAGCTTGTGGATTAAATCTAATCGACATTTCAATACCACTCTCACTATACATTGGAGCTGAAGATTGTCTGGGTCTTGTCATATTTAGTGGTATTAACAAAAACAATAAGGACAGACTGAGCAGTTTCCATGCTGAGATTTAATCTGGAGAAATTAATGCTTGGAGAACAGTGCAGACATTTCTGGTTGTGGGTATATTTTACGAATAATTATAGAATTAGTAATTAGCAAATATTCATACTTTTGATGAATAAGGTAGCACAAATTCTAATGTCAACTGAAGTCATAGGTTCCTCAGCCCTTCACTTATCTACGGGTACATAAATATAACAAACAAAAATAACGCGAGCTCTTTCCTAGGCAACAGATAATGGAAAGAGATGAAGTAAGTGATAATCTGATAAAATGTAGTTAAAAGAGATTGACTTTGCTATCTGAATGGATGGCGATATAAAAGCTACTGTAAGTCATATTCTCAAGATTTCTCTGCAATTTCCCCCAAATATTAGTTTCTCTACGACAATGTGTAATACTGCACATTGGCATGTAAAGAGAAGAGATGTTTGAAGTTATATAAATATATAATTCTCATTCATATGCATACGAATTTGTGTGTAAGTATCCATGGGCCAAGACCCCAGGGCCAAATATTCCTGCGAATTCAAATTGCCGCAAAAATGTTTCCCCCCAAAATTTAGTCTAGAGTAAAATATTCTGTAACTTTCAGTCGCTACACAAAAATACAGTGTTAAGAAATCCTATCTGTTCAATGACAATTTACCTTTTTCATTCGGAAACAAAATGCTATACAATGAATAACTGGTGTTACATAAAGAAGGCATACTGTAGTGCTTTTTGAAAGTGTGTATTGCACGTACTTATAAAACCGAAAATATCATCCATGCTGGGAAAGGGGTACTTTCTGAAAATCTTGCAAAAATAAACTCCCAGCTAGAAAAACCAATCTGTCCTAGTCGCAAAAATTAGTTCCCGCAAAGCACAAAAAATCGTCAATCTGCCCCAAAAAATAACTCCTGCAAAAATTTCGTGCCAAATGGCAGTCTAATTATGCATTTGCAATATGCAATAGCATGGAGCCAAATGGCAAGACACATTATGATTCCTTTGGAAATTGCCTTGCTGTTTATAAACTATAGCTCATTATATCATATAAAGGCATTAGAAATGCAATTACAACGATTTCTACAATAAAGTTATCTTTCCTCATATCGTTTTACCCTTCAGCTGTATTTAGTGTTCACAAAGGTGTCATGCCTCACCAAATTGGGGGCTCATAATCGAAAAATTAAGCGTCCAGAAAATGCGAAAGGGATACAATACATATATATTGCACTTCTGTTTCAAGTGTTATGAATATAAATAAATACTTACATTCTTCGCTTTAGGGCCTGTCATACGGCTGATCTATGAGGTGGATTCATTGCAAATGAATAATAAAATATCCTCACTGCACACCTATTACCCCGTCATGGGGAACTAAGTTATGGACAGATGCTGCTCCTGTCCCAGGCATAATGCTGCCTAGGCCCAAATAAGGCACAGAGAAGAACGAGAAAACCAAAGAACTCGATCTCCAAACATCTTTATTCTCCATTACTCAAAAAACCCCAACCTATCCTGTCCTAAACAAAACAGAAAAGCGAGAGCTGTAATACCGTAAATACAGCAAAACATAACTGAGACAGCCACCAGCAAATTATCAGGGTGTGAAATGGGGCAACTGTCTCAGAAGCTGCTCTTGGGAAAACTCTTTCTAAAAGTGCAAGAGATACAGTAGCGTCAGAGCCTTGCATATACCTCTTGGCAACCTCCCCATTCTTCCACCTAGGTAATGAGCAATGTCCTCCAAAGAACAACCTAGCAGCCTTAGGGTATTGGATAGGTCCACCCTAAAGCTCTATCGCAATTATTTCAACTCGCTTATTTTGTCAAATGCAAGGGAACTCTCTCTATCAGCCATATCCAAGTTCATAAAGAGAATGAATTTTGTTATTGAGGAGAGTAGAGTAGAGTTTTTTATTCAGAACCCCTTGCAGCTAAGAGCTGGATAACAGGATCGTTCGCAAATTACACATAATTAACATTTATCTAGTAACAAAAAATCTAAATATTTCACAGATACAAATTCTGACAATCTTTTTGTCTTACACATTTTGTTATTATAGTTCCGGCAGCTTCGTAATGAGTACGAGTGAATGGTAGTTACCCTTCCACTCATGGCAAGGCCAAACACAGGGTTGGATGGTTTTAAATTATGAGTAAATGATTCGCAAGCAGCAGCCCTATGGTCTTCTAAAGACTGCAGGTCACTTAGTATCAATGCCTTGTAATGTAAATTCAGTAGAATTATCCTAAGGGCGCGCTTTTGAATCCCCTCCAACGCATCAGACACACTTTGGCAGATTCGCGAATACAGCCAAGGCGTATTCAATTACTGATCATGTAAGGGAGCAATATACTGTGACTAGGTCTGATGTCGGCACGCTGCACTTCTTTAGAGTTCCAAGTGTATAGAGGCTACGATTGGCTTTTTTGGTTATGTAGTCACAGTGAACACCCAAGTCAAATCCTCAGAAATGCAAACTCCTAGAAGTTTCAAGGATTTGACATGCTCGATAACAACTCCGCCTGTACGGATGGGGCACCAGGTGCAACTATTATAATCAAGAAAGTCAGTCGTCATGGCTTTACATTTAGCTGGATTAAGGTGCATGTTGTTGCGGTGAGAAAAGCACTGGATATCATCCACTATACAATTCAAATATGATGGAGAGTTTCAACGGATGATTTCTAGAATCGTCAGATCATCCACGTACTTTGCGCGCTTAGGCCATTGCTTGTTTACGTCCTTTACAAAACATGAGATAAGGCATTTTCATGTGTAGTCATGCAGTTGACGGCAAAGAAATGTACAAAAAGGATACACGTTCAAAGTTGTTGTTTTGCCTTGTTTCGCTAATTTGACTTTCTCGTTAGCACCACATCTTAAACTTCCTAGTATTTACAATACCTTACGATCTGTCAAAAACAGAATATTCTCCGGGCAAATTGAATTGCTCCTGCTGATAACATCCCAAACGTTTTTTCGACTTATTGGTAGTTCCTTCGTTTCTGGTTAGGAGAGTAGAAAATAAAAGTACCCCTTGCATGCACAAGCTTGGTAAACGAAGCAGGTAAGTGTGGCAAGACAATAGCCATCATCTACGAACTCACAAAAAGAACTCAGGATAAATGGTTTGCCAATTGGGCACAATAATACAAAGCATTTTTTGTGCCCAATCAGGAGCCGGCATCTGCCTGAATTCTTGGAAATAGTTCGGTGACAGTTGGTACCCGGGGGCTCTTTTGTCTGTGCTTGAAAACTGTCGTCCTGCTTTTTCTCTCAACCCAAGTGACTGCCCCTGGGTCTCCGAGGATGGGTTCCACCCCTGACAGGAACCCGAATGGCAGGAAGTAGACTTAAAAACTTCGGGTACATATAGTTTGCAACCCAGAATAGCAAGACTTAAAGAGATCACATTCCCTGAAAAACGCTGAAGTGTCTTAAGGCTAATGTGGCAAACTGGATTCTTTTTCCGTGGAGGATGAGAAAAGCTTGATGCACCTAGTCACACACAGAACTGAGAAAACACACCCAAGTCGAAGGAGTGGACTGTGACTTGTCAAGACCAATAAAATAACCCGCCTCAATGTGCAAGTAACACATGACACAAGCTGCTGCCAGGGCCCGCTGGAAAGATGGACCCAAAGTCATCTGAAGTGGAGGCATAAAAGGCTGACCCACATGCCAGTAGTCAATGCATTGTGACGCTAGAACCCCATTGGACCCAGCAGCACCCGAAACCTCGAGGCTGAGCTTGTTATAAATGAACGCACTGGCTTTCCAACCAAATGGAAGAGTACAGAAGACGAAATAAAAACCTTGCCACTGAAAGCCAAAATAAGTGTGCGATGAGGAATGCACCAGCACATGCTGATAACCATTCTTGTCGTCAAAAGTCGTCTGGAAGTGGTGGGGAAGGACATACCTTAGAAGATCGCGCAAATGATTGAGCTTAAAAGGAATGTCGCTAATCCACAAATTCAGATATCTTTCATTGTGACATAATCAGGGCTTGGTTGGCTCGACATTTAACGGCAAAACCAAGTACGGGGAAGCTACGAGATCGACTGGGCCCCAGACCGCTATAAACCCTGCAGACACCCATTTTATTGTGTCACTGACGAACTGGGAAAACTTAGCATAAGTAGCAGAGTTGTTAATAACAGCAGGGGGAGCGATGTCAGAATTGTAGGAAATGTGAATGAAGCACACAAATTTATTGAATAGGCCGTACAAAGTTTACACACAGACGTTCACTGGTGTCCACCACCACCGCGCCCAGTCTTACAATTGTGCACTATGTGGCTGCAACTATGACAGCTATAGCACTGGACCGGGTAAGGTGACAATCAATGGCTAGGGGCGGTTATCTTGAGAGCCCTTTCAACATGGAAGTTGCCTCTTTGGCCATTTTGGTGCTAAGGGGATCGCCAACCAAACCAAGCATCAGGTGTTGCAAGTGGCCAGACTCAAAGGAGGCTCCTCTTGCCTTGAATTCGTCTAGTGCTGCCTTATCATGGGCTTGTGTCCTTGCTAGGCGCACCAATGATTCCAGCAACTATTCCTTCATGACGATCAAAAAGGGACGGACGCCTGCTTAACTGGCTTCTGAGAGCTGTTAGCATGTTAAAGCAACTTGCAACAGCCTTCTCCGGCTCCAAGAGCCTAACCTTTTCCTCCAGCTGTCAGAGTCGCTCATCCAGCTAGATAAAAAGAGGAGAACAAAAAGGAGGGGCAATAAATACAAGAACCCCAATGCAAAATGCTTATGCAAAGCTATAACTCCTGCTGGCTCTCTGGGCTACGCCAGTAGAAACTCGAATTTTAACAGAACTATATCACTGTTCTCCAGGCCGCTGGCTTTCCTGGCCGCACTAGTATAACTCGAGTTTTGACAAAACTATAATACTGGTATAAACTCAAATTAAACAGAACTATGTCACGGGACCCCAGGCAGCTGGCTCTCTGGGCCTCACTGGCATAAACTCATATTCTAACACGACTATGTCACGGCTCTCCAGGCTGCTGGCTCTTCAGGCCACACTGGCATCGCTAATATTTTAACAAAATTATGCGGTGGCTTTCCAGGCGGCAGGTTGTGCAGGCCACCGTAGTATACACTCATACTCTGATAGAACAATGTCACAGCTCTGCAGGCTGCTGGCTCTGCAGGCTGCTGGCTCTCCAGGCCATGCTGGTATGAGCTCGATATTTAACAAAACTATGTCACGGCTGTGCAGGCCACACTGGTATATTGCATATCAAGCAGAAAGAGTGACTTTCTTTTCAAGAAAATAAGAAGTGTAAATAGTGCTTCAGTGATGGATAATATCATTCTTTATTGTTAATAGTAAGCATTTTCAAATAGGAATATTAATTTTAGTGATATGAAACATTAACTGAATAGCTAAGGAAAAGTGTATCAACATGAATTCTTTAATATGCCCACTGAGGTAGCCTCAGCTTGGATGGGGAAAAAATAAGAATGAAAGTGGTAACACCGCGAGTGAAGTTATGTGGCCTTGGCTTGGATGGTGTGGTGAAAAAACTTTGCAAACTGATGGGGAGATATACATTGTAGGCACTCTTATGCTTCCATGATTCCGTACACTTTGCTTGGATTGAAACTTCTATCATGTAAGCCTATTTAGAAAGAATTATGGAGTCACTGGAGCAAAACAATGCTTATCTCACCCCGCCAATTTGCAATAACAGGCCGATTTTGGGCAAGGAAACACTTTTCGTCCTGCTTTTTCTATCCCATTATTTCGCAATAATTTAGTTTCTTAGAAACTATCACTTTGGCTTCTTTATTGGGAATACTGAACAATCCTTCTTGAGAGCCATGGAATCTTTTTTTTTTTTCTTAGTGATATTGTTTTGTTTTTTACATGGTCGCATCATATTTGAATGAGTGGGCCCACCAGCACTTCACCGCAATGAAAAGGTGCAAATGTACCAGAGTTAAATGTGCCATAGATTAGTTAAATAGGATTTAAAATAGCAAATTCAATTGTGGTTCACTTAGTGGAACTTGAAAAAATGAACTGACGTAATTTTTATTAATATGAATCCCTTCCCTCTTCTTCATCTATATTCAGGACACCAAGCAATGAAAACAATTTCTTGAAGTTATCTTTAACTTTTTTCTTGCCTGAGGTATAAGCATCCACATCAGAAATTGAAGCTGATCTGGAACTACCATATTTCTCCACAGCTTGTCTTGTAGTATCAGGATTTAGAAATTTAGAGGCAAGGATAAAGCTCATGGCCTTGATCTGTTCTGGGAAAGGGTCTTGTTCACAGTGCCTGGAGGTAGGGTGAATGTTAAATGGCTCACCTGGGTGATACGCTCCACGAACAACTCCAATAAGGTCAAGGTTTGCCATCAGCGTCTGCAACATTTACATTGTAGTGTGTCCTAGATAAATAAAAGTAAAAGTTTTAAGTAGTAACTGTGAAAAGGTACATTGAAATGACTGTAATGTAAATGCAAAAGTTAGTAATATCTTGGAAGGCCACACGAATCAAAACAAGAATTCAGATTTTTTAACGAAGAAACCTAACCTGTGGCATAGTTCTTCATGGGCTGAAGAACACAACTCTCCTCCCATTCGTCTAAAGCAATATTGTGGCCATTTTTGCCATTTAGGCTCCCAGAACAATTATGACGGAGTAACTCTCTTGTTGCTCTTGGCCAAGCAGCAACAAAGTTGACAGTGTGGGGTTCCCGAAAATATCCGTACCCCCCAGGGAAGATCATTGGAAATTCCGAGGGGGAAGGGGGTTTCAAGGGCAGTAATTTCCAAGGAGTAAGGTGGTTTCATGGGAAGCGTTTTTCCATAGGGTGACAGACCACGTTCAAAACGTTGAAAGCAATGTACGTTCGATCTGAAGCGCAAACATACCTACGTATGTTGTTTTGAAACAAAAGTTGGTACTCCTGGCCATTGAGATGAGGTTAACATCATTAGCTTTAATGTTTCTGTTTTTCTTTGAGTTAGCCAGCACTACAATCTCCAGAAGAATGATGTGTCTTTGAAACGAAGTCGAAAAGATTTAAAATGGTGGACATAACTGGAGTCTTGTCTTCGTCTCCTTTTCGTCCGATCACCATTAAAGTGCTTTCACTTCTGTTCACTGAGTATCCCCTTTCGCTACCTTCACATGCAGGAAACACATTTTTGATAGGTTTCATGTTTTATCAGTGTTTATTGGGGCGGGGGGAGTAACTCATAAAAAATGCGATGAGACGAGAGTATTTTCGTTCCCATTTCTTGCTCAACCTTCTCAAGGCCCTTCTACTGATGTTCACAAAACCTAGCGCATTGGCATGTGTTAGTGAAGTTTTCGGTCCTTAAATAATAGTCAACCTGAAGAAACTGGCCAAATGGGTACAAAAATAAACAGCCAGATCACAACCTTGTAAGTTTCTGGGGTTTTTTGCTGTTGTTTGCAAAGTTGTTTAAGCGGGTGAAACGTAAGTTCTCTTCATAACGTTCGTGTTGGAGTAAGCTCAAAAACGTAGACCAATCGACGTTTAAGCTTTGCAACCCAAATGTTTAAGCTTTTAAGCTTACATAAAAACAATAGAGACATAATTTGCAAACATGATGGCGAAGAGAATAAAAGTTTGGCTGAATAATGAGCTTAACGAATGTTTACGCTACACTGATGTAATAACATTCTACCATATTTTCGTAACTGAGTTAGTATTCAGTTTCTTTGTTTTCAAGTACCAAATCCACTTTGAATTTCCAAGGATGGTAAGCGAAGTCCCTGTTCAAAAATTCTGGAAAGGGAAAGGGGGAGGGGGTCATCAAAGACCCCCTGGAACGGAAAGTCCTGTGGGGTGGTGGGGGTGCAAATCAAAGAGTCGTCCGGGGCGATGGATATTTTCTGGAACCACACAATGCGCACCATTGCTTCTGTGTGGTAGTTGCGCTCATTGGCTTGTACAAAGAGTGGATGCATCAACATCCAAGCTGCTTCACGTCCCAACCCATGGCCAAATTTGATGGCATCCTCATAGAGATACTGTTAGGGACCAAACAAGTTGAACATTTACGAGTAATGTTTAAATGATGTGTCTTCCCTACTTGAGGCAATCCACTCTTTAACTTAATTTAAGCGTAGTTAATGGAGTGGAGTGGGTATGAAACCCGCCTGACTCCTTTGTTATGTTTTTGTGGAACTGAAGGTGCACATCATTCAACAGCATTCCCATCATTTTGATCGTATTGACCATTGCAAACGTTGCATTACTTCATTCTGTCCCAACTTGCCAAAAGAAAGCAAAGGATTGTGCACCCTCCAGAAGCTTCCAACATAAACTGTAGCAAATCTTGACTAGGAAAGGAATCTGAACCTCTAAACTCTTAACGAAGCAGCCATAACAAATGCAAATGCAAACGCATCTGATAACAGCCAATGTAAGAGGAGAAGCTCCACATCTCTCCTTGACATTAATATCCACCCCAGTAGAGACAAGAGTCTTAACAAGTGACATGTGACCATTTTCTACAGCTGCATGCAGCACAGTCCTTCTCTAACATGTGCCCAGCTTTGCGGTTGTGCTGACACCGAGTGAATGAACTTGTCATATGTACTGACGTCACTTGCTTGTTGTGCATCCCGCATTATTTTTACCAAGCTGTCAAAAATGTTTTGGAATTAAGCATCAACCTTTTGAATGTTACTAGCACTCAAGTCTTCATTTTGCGAGTAACTTTTATCCTCTACATCCTGAAGAGGATCAAAGGCCTCTTCAGCCTCTGTCAATTGCATTGTCTCAGTCATTTCTGACTTGTGTTTGTTTAGAGAGGACAAAAAGTCCTGATGGCATTGTGCTGCATTCATGTCAAAGGATTGCTCACAAGGCACACCAAACTCCTTTCCAAACTGTTCAATAATTGCTGCAGTCCCCGTTGTGGCTGCATTGTTTTCCAGGCAAAGAGGAAGGATTAAAATATCAGTCTTTGGGTTAGACTGAATGGTGGTTTGAGGGAGTTTAATAGTAAAAATTGGTCATCTCTTTTCTGTGAAATCCTGCATTGCCAACCAGTCTCCAAAGTCCTATTCATCCATATCATGAAATTTTTGGGCTTGAATCAGGAATACTGTTAAGTGCAGCATCAAGGACTGAAAGTGGAAAGTAGTCTTGCACTTCCATCCAGAAAGTAAGGTGTTCCAGATGGCTTTCTGAAAACAAAACAAAGACAAAATCTACAGTCTGACTTACAAGCTGGTGGATTCACCTTATGTGTACTACTTCATGAAACACGGGCAAGAAGCAATCTTATACTTATAAAAATCTTGTCTCCAAAAAAAATAAAACATAAGGTGTTTTACTTTAATTACAACTAAGCAACTTTGTGATGAGCCAAATGGTTTAGAGCTGCAAGGATAAAAATCAAATAAACTGGACGCGACACTCGCACCTGATGTTTGAATGGTCTGTGTAACTGTGACTCCAACTGGGGATGCTGTTGGATGCGACACTAACGTGTGGTTGTGTGGTTTGAGCAACAAGAACAATGATTGAGGGTACATGTATTGAAGCTGACTGAAAACTAGAAGCACCAGCAACTGTCTGAGTTGCTACCTGTGATATCAACAAGGTGGAGGTAGGAACAGACGTGGGTTGCTCAGTTAGGGTGGGAGTAGCAGATTGGAGAGTGTGTTCACTTGTCAAAGTATTTAAGGACTGTTTCCTTTTTTGATGATAAGTACTCCACCAACTCCTAATTTGTTGCTCCATCAGTACATCTACTCCTCTCTCTTTCATACAAGCTATAACATCTTTTGGGTCAGCTCTAATGCCAGTAGAAGCCTGCCTGTTGTAAAAAAGAATCATGGTCTCCTTCTAGGCTAGAGTGAACACCAGCCTTTTACCAGAGTTCTTTCTTATAGCATACCCACTGGGGGGTGAAAAAAAAGATGATGGTTTAGGGTACTCCTCCAGAGTAGGAAGTTGCACTGGTTCTGGAGCTTGGCTGATAAATCAGATGTTGTAAAGCTCCGATGAAGGGGAGATCTTTTTATCTCTTTCCAGAGTTTGAGGTAATTCGTTGGAGATAGAAGACCCAGTAGCACCGGCCAAGCAAGATTCTCTTGATGCAGTCTTCTGCACTTGGCCCTTGGTTTTTCTAAGCTCTCGTCCAACTCCATTGATTTTGCAATTATACCACCACCATACTCTCCGTCAGTCTAAAATAGTGAAACATCCTTCAAAGTGCCCATTTTCTTTGGAGCCCTGCTTTTGTCAATGGACACCTTGAAGGAGGTAACATTTTTCATACCCTTCAATGAAATTTAAAAGACACACTTTACCTACAATTTATCATTATAGATTGTGCAATCTTTATGAAACCCTTTACAGTGTAAACCTGTACATGCTCTACACTGTTCCTGACACATTTGCTATAGTGCTGGTGAGAGCATTTGAAAAAAAAGACAATCAAAGCCTATTTTCAGGAAACGTCGGTGTTTCGTAAACGAAAGTGAGGTTTAACATGTTGCAATTTGTCTGAAAAAAGTAGCACTGCAATGCATGTACGCTCTTTCTTATTTGTTGATTGTTAAATACAGGTATTTCAACAACAGTTGTTGGAGAGAATGGCGAATGTCGAACGGAGGTTGCACGACCGAAAGGAGCTGTGGTTACGCTATTTGATATGCAAAATTTTATTAGTTGCGTCCACCTTGCGCGGAAATGAATACACCAACTGTGAATGTTTGTTTGAGTGTTCTCAACTCCAAAGACAAAAGAAACTCATGCTTTTTTCAATTGAAAGCCCTTCCTGGTTTCCTCGTATGAACGGCCTATTATCTCCGACTTTACATTGCCAGTCACAAGAAATTTAGAAATATAGCGCTCAACCATTCTTTCAGAAACGCCCAAGAAAAATGAAGCCTCCGCACCGAATGCTGAAGAACATGGACAAACCATATAACGCGCCGTGGAAGGTCTTCACTAAATGAAGCTAGCATCATTGACCAGCTTAGATAGTTGATTATTTACCATTAATATTCAAACCCACAGTTCCTTTCGGTCATACAATCTCCGTTCAACAATTGCTATTCTGCAGGAGGAAACTGTTCCAAGGAGGCGAATAACAGATGAAGATGGAGACAGAAGGCTTTGGCTGTTGACCCTTTTACTTTAGTTGAAAGGAACGGCAGTCTTTTGACTTTAGCCGTGCAACAATAGCCACTTTTGTTCCTGCCCCCTCTTTTGACATGACAAAAAACAAGCGGACTGCTTGAAGTGGGCAATACGAAGACGGCAAAAACTTGATCTGACACTTGAACAACCACAGGTGTTGCAGGAGGAAGTGACGACACCACCTCAATCAAATTCGCTTGCACAGAGTCGCTGCAAGAGTAGCTAGAATTATTTGGTAATTAAATGGCAATGGGACCAGAGATGTCGGGGTTCTTGGCATGCTTCACATGGTCGCACTTGTACTGGGAGGCCAAATCACCGTTTACGTTAACCTCGTGGGTGCACAACCACATGTCACTGCCACTTGTTACGAAACAATCATCATCTCTTCCCGTAATTCGACACCAAAACACACCTTGAGATATTTCCACAACTGCTTGGCTGGCTGACTTCATTTTCTTCCACAAACCCTGAAAAGTTTCACCCAGATGATGGCCGCAATTTCCACAGTTCGGAGGCTTGCTACCATTGAAATATTCCACGTGGCACCTTGGACACGAACCACAACCATGGCTACTTATTAGAAGATTTGAGTGAGCTTAACGCAAACACCAACAAGTTAAAAAGCTCTAATAACCAGAAAACCGTACAACAAACGACTCACACCCTTTAAAAGGATGAAAAGCGAAAGTTAAAACCCTTTAAAAAACAACAGAAAGCCGTACAACACACCACACTGACCCGAAGTAACAGCCTTTTAATAACCACAAAACCGTACAAAAAAAGATTCACACACTTCAAACAGATGAAAACTTGAAGTAAGAACCCTCTAATAACCAAAAAACTACAAACGATTCAGTAGCAAACAGACCTCGAGCTCAAGAAGAAAGCAATCGTGAAGCTCCATCCAGAAGTAGAAATGGGAAGTGTGACGCCAGTGACACCTCAGATCATGTGAGGCAGTTTTCTATCCTTGTCATCGCACGACTATGGTTGTCTAACTTGATCATAAGGTCGCCGATTTATTTTCTTTGATCTTCGTAACTTCAGTTTTGTCAGAAATACCCATAGAGTCTCAACGCTGAATAAAGGGAATTTCAAGTTGAGCAGCCAAGCCTGGGGCCCGTTTTTTAGAAAATTCCCAATACTTGCGGGCCTATTTTTACATTCAAGTGCAGTGTACAAACCATATTTAACTGGTTTGTCAGCTCGGAGAAGTGCTTTTATTCTGAAGTGCAACTGCTACAAGGTACGGTAATGCTCTGATCAAAAGAAATAAAGCCATTTTTTTGCCGATACCCAGTAAAGAAACTGTGTATATAAAAAAACATTTTTGACAATGGTTTTTAAAAAGGACTTTGCTGTATCTGATCAGACTCCATGAAAAACTCATTTCAAAAATTGCATTTTTTTAGTGCTGCTACATCTCTAACCAACCGAAAAAGATGAATGGCTTAAGCAGGGCGGATCACTTCATCCCAAAGAGCACCAGTAGCATCAAGACTGTACACCACATGGTCTTTATAATACCTTATGAAGACAATGTCATTCTCCTCATCAAAACGTTCAATTTCTCCCTTATACCAGCCCGGTTCCCAATTTGTGCCTTCTTCATTCTGCAAAACCTGCACCGTTTGACCAACTGCAAAAACCTGTTTTCCTTCCATTTGTTCTGCCTGCTCTCTTAGTTTTACCGGTGGTCTTCATTTCCTGTGCAGACGTTCTCTAACCTTTGTTTTTCCAGCATGCTTCTAAACCCTTTCCTTTTTTACTGTCGGTCTCTTAGCGTTCTTGCTTAGATTTTCGTCAATTTGTGGTTTTGTACATTTTTTTTCAAGTTCACCAATTCTCTTCCAGAACATTTCTTCCTTCTCAGCAACTATGGCTCTTAAAGGCTCGAGAGCAATTTGCATGTTTTGTTTCAGCTATCCTTTTCCAACAGCGATAGATGGCATTCTTGGTGAAAGAAGATCTTTCAAGCATGACGTTCTTGTCGCGAGGATGTCTTCCTCTCCATGTTGAAACTTTCTTTAGCGATTAATTGTGGCCATGTTAAGCTCATACTGAACTTTTATTTTTTTTGCTACTTCTACCATGTGTAGTAGGCACAAACGCTCTCTAGAAAAGGCAGTTTCTGGGTGCCCTGCCTTAAGAAGTCCAACTCTTGTAACCACTTCTTCCTTAGTGCCTACTTCTAAAATATTGTGCGTTCTTAAAATGGCTCTCAGTTGAGCTACCGACAATTTTATCAATCCATCACTAGAACTTAGTATAGATTCTACATTTCCATCATAGAGATTCCCATCTTTAAAGGGACTGACTGTTTTTTATACCATGCCAGGTTTAGGAATGAATTTTCTCTTTTTTTCTTAGTACACCTGAACAACGTACAATATTTACTGTAAAAAAAAGACAGGACATGATGTATGTTTAGTGAAGAGCTGGATTCCCAGCTCGTTTGTTTGAGAAATGGTCCTAGTACTAATGTACTAAGACCGAATAAAATGCAGACATGGATAGAACACGGCCGTACTAAACGTACTAACGTACTAAGACCGAAATTGAGTGTAGTTGTTGCACTTTACCATCCCTGATTGCTCCATGGATTTGCACAGGCAACAAAGAGTGCTTTGTCTTTGAAATGCAAGCTTCCTCTTAGTACCTCTACCTGTTGGTGAAAGAAAAGGGAAAAAAAGTTTTAAAAAACCATAAACTAGTTAGCATTTTTTAAGCTGTATTGTTTTATGCACTGGAACAGAAATTTAAATATTAAATGTTGTGCTAGCTGCTAAAGTTATAAATCGGCTTCTTAGTTAGTGAACCAAGTTTATTCTGTTCCAGAAAAAAAACGTTACTGGCATATGAAATGTGGGCTTCGAGTTCCATAATGAACACTCTTAAAAATCAAAGTGTACAGAAAAGATAGGGAATTACTAAATTCTTTGCCAATGACTCAACAGAGGACGTACTTTCCTCGAAGTTGTACACGTTACATCAAGTAATAACGTTGTATCAACTCACACACTCGTTGATTTCACCGTACAAAAAGAGCACAGAGAAACTTTACAAGTTAGATAATGCTGAAGTAGTATGTGTAATACCTGAGCTTGATGCATCCTCCAGTGTTGGTGATGGCGTAGGCTCAAAGACTGGACTTGAGGGAGCGGTGGAAATCAAGCTTAATGATGGTGTGACTATAACGGAAAAAAAGATGTTAACGTTATTGTATGCCCAAAGAAATACATCCATGCGTATGCGGTTAATCACTTTAACAAGCTGGAAACAAGCTGGAAACAGTTGTGCTCCTTGTTTTATAACCAATTGTATCAAGTTTTTATAAGAAGTGACAAAAAAAAGTGACAATCGTGACACAAACGATAAAACTAAACCCTTTAAACAACAAATTATATAAATGGTGCTGCCAATTTTGTTAGTAGATCTGCGGTACCAATCCACATATTTAAACCTTAAAAAGTACAACGAGAACCCCTGTCACTTTTATAGGGGAGTACCTGTCCCTGGGTTTTTCGTTGTGGCAAGCACACTTGATAATCGCACATGCCAGAAAAGGTGTCTGATTCGTCTTTTCTGCATGGGTGGCTAAGTAAGGAAGGAACCTAAATTCAAAAATGTCATATGCCACTTACATGCTAATTCCATCTGAGCTCCTGATAACGTCTAAAAGATAAGCATTTACTCTTTGAAACTCCAGGGGAAATTCGATTAAACCATAGATCTTGAAATAGAAATTTGCAATTGATTTGTATGTTTTGTCGCTGCACTTTACGTGGAGGGTGCGTTTTCCATCTGCTCTTTCCTGGATGGATAAAGACTTCAATGGTGAGCTCTTTGGCATCTTGCAACCGTTGGCTGTGAGTGGACTCAGTTTTCTGTGTTGCCCTTTCGTAAGGCAGTACTTTTCCATTTAAAAAACATGTGCAGTAAATTTCCTAGGCCACAATACTATAATGTACTGTAAATAAATTGTTACACTATTACAAAAACATCAGATCATGCAGTAAATTCACTAAGGACAACGTTTTGTTTAGTAGTCAGTTCTTTTCCATACATCTCCAAGCTCTCCCCGGGAGTGGACGCTTGTCAAGATAAGACAAGACAAGACAATTCTTTATTTGGAGTCTTATAAAGTCCTATGTACATCGACTTTATCCAAATAATTTAAATCATAACACAAATTGCACACTAGGGGAACTATAATCAATGTCAACCTAAACAACTAATGATCTTCTTTTCTCATAGCAGTCGAATACATATTTTGCAATTAACTTTTGCACTGGTTTGTTCTTGCTCGGAAGGTTTATTGACAACAGAAAAACATCATCTGGTGCTATTCTGTTTACTGATATTCTGTATTCTTTAAGTATTCAAATAAAGTACTTCTTTTTTTCTTGATATGCAGGGCACAGAGTTAAAAAGTGTATTTCATCTTCTACGTCTTTTTTACAGATAGGACAGATCCTCTCTTCCGGTTTCTTATAAGGTCTTACTTATCAACCTGTCTCTATCGCCAATTTGTGATTACTTAGACGGAGTTTAGTTAGAGTCATCTGGTGTTGGATGTTGGTGACTGGACGGAAATCATCTTGACATTTATAATTTTCTATTGTTTTAAATTTTTGGAAGGTTCTTAGTTTGTTCTTTTGGTTGGCGTCTTTTCTTACGTCATTGTTTACGTCACTTAACCATCTTTGTAATTCGATGTCTTTCAGTCTTTGTTTGATAATGTTCAAGATTCCTATGTCATTTGCATGTGCTTTTGTCCAGAGGTATCCCAGCCCTATTTGGTCTAATACACCTTTGATTTTTCATCCTCGACTTCATATCATTATAAACCACCTGTAATAATTTGTGTTTTGGGTGTTTGGTTAGAGATAGCCAAAACTTAAAATTCCTATATTTTGCTTCGATTTTTATTGGGAATTTTCCTGTTTCAGCCCTAGATGCATTGTTGCTGCAGTATTTATTTACACCTAGCAACCATTTCAAGAATTTAATTTGAACTAATTCTGCGGGATCTTTTTCTATTTGGTCGTTACAGTTAACACCCCAAATTTCAATTCCGTAGAGAAGTATGGGAGATATCAGAGCATTGAATAGCTTAATCGTCAGCATAATATTTTCTCTAAAGTTGTCACCCATCGCTTTTCTTAGTTTATAAAGTGCCTTAGGCCCAACTTTTTTTGACTCTTCTCTAGCTAAACTAAAATTTCCATACAGGTTCAGTGTCATTCCCAGATATTTATAAGATTTAACATTGTTTAGTTTATTTACTCCATACTTAGACGAGTAGTTACTTAAGGACTTGCCACAATTATTAAAGATAATGACTTTTGTTTTGTCTAGATTTACAGTTAGTTCAGTTTTCTCAGAGTAGGATTCCTACTTGTTGAGGAGTGTGTGTAGGCCATTTGCTGACCCTGAAAATATCACTAAGTCATCCGCATATGATAAACAGTTTATAGGTCTTTCAGAGTCATCAAGCAGAATATCGGTTGAGCTTGATGAATTTAAAAATTCGGGTAGATCACTTAGATAGAGATTAAAAAGGGTGGGTGATAACATACAACCCTGCTTAACTCCAGTGTAACATGGAAAAGCTTCGGTCATTTTGTTGTTGATTTTGACTGCTGATTTATATTTTAAGTACATTGACATCACTATTTCTAAAAAACGCCCTTTAATTCCTTCTTTTCTGATTTTTTTGAATAATTTTTGCCTGGGTATGCGATCAAAAGCTTTTCTAAAATCTACAAAACACAAGAAAAGCAAGTTTCTGCGTTTTTGTGGTTTAGATTTAACAAATTTATCTATGAGTGTTTTTAAGATGAAGATGATATCTACTGTACTGTGCCTTTTTTTAAAGCCGCCTTGTTCTGCTTTACAATTCTTTTTTTGGTCATGTAATCATACAATCGATCATTGAGGATGAATGTTAAGAGTTTACCTAATGGAGAGAGCAACGCGATGCCTCGGTAGTTTTCAGCTTTTGATCGATCATCCTATTCATGTATAGGGACGATGAGGCCAAAACTCCGGAGCATTCATTCATTTTTGTTTCGCATTGGGAAATCGATGATATCAAACCTGTTAAGAGAAACATGCAATGCAATATGGCTTGCTCTTAAAGAGAAATATCTGAACGTCCCCTTTGTCATTGTTGGAGATGATATTTTCCCACTTAAGCCCTGGCTCATGAAGCCATATCCGGGCAAAAACCTTGACCAGTATCAAAGAATTTATAATTACAGGCTGTCAAGAGTGAGGCGAACAATTGAAAATGCGTTTGGGATATTGGTAGCAAAGTGGAGAATACTCTGAAGGGCAATAAGAGCAAATGTTGCTCTGGTGGAGAAAATAGTGCAAGCCACAATTTGCCTTCACAATTATCTGCGCTTCACAGAGATTGCTAACTATACACCAGCAGGGTTTGTTGACTGCGAAGACAGTAGTGGGAACATAATTCCTGGTGACTGGAGGAGTGAAGTCAGCAGTGATGAAGGGGGTCTTAGACACCTTAACCAGATTGGAGGCAATAGATACACGTTTGAGGCAGGAAGAGCAGGAGATGACTTTAAGTCATACTTTAACAGTCCTGAGGGGGAAGTTCCTTGGCAACTGCAATATGTTCTAAGTTGTGGCAGAACTGGGGAGTGCAATGACGTTTAGCAGTTAAGTAAACCCACTTGTGTAAGAATAGATCTTATTACCCTTTGTTCTTCCTTGAAATTATATTGAGCAACTTTGAAATAACTGCTACTCTGTCTGGAACCAAAACAGTCACAAAGGGATTTAAGCTAGCATGACTACTGTGTGTTTATTTGTGTCAATTCAGCAGACAAAGGGTACAACACATGTTGCTGGATTTTTAATCAGCCAGCACATAGATCAGGTTGTTTACCCCTATTCATATATTTTGCAATGATTCTACAATCTTAAGTAAAATAATGATAGGCAACCGTAATGTTTGTTTCAAGACTTGTTAACATCAGTCTCAATATTATTCTAGAGATAATCAGACTCATTTTAATTGACAGTGCAGATTTGTTTCTTTCATTAGTCATAAACAGATCAGAAATAGGAAATTGATAGAAACAGAAACTTTTCAGAAACTGTTAGTCATCATTTGGGAATCCATTTTACCTTTCCCCTTTCAGCATTGTTTAATCTCCTGTGTTGAAACTTGTCAATGCAGCCAGCTTTGGATGAAACAGCCTGCCACTGACCTGTGGAGTCTGTTTGCTTTATGCGAAGTTCACACAAAAATATTATTTCACCTCTTACCCCCTACCATACTGATATTCCTACAAGTCAATGACTAGATGTTGATGTTACTGTAATAATTTTTTAACACTACTATCAAGTTTCTGATACTCTTTCTACACTTCATTATTTTTTAGATTTGCTCAAATTAACTAGTGAGCAGCACTCTACATAACAGCTGTGGTTGTGAAACCTGATTATTGTCCTACACATTTCACCTCTTAGACTTTTTCAGGTACAAACATAAAATGCTTATATTTGGGCCATAGCTGATGACCATTAATGATGATGGTCACAGCAGTGAAGGCTTGGCCGAATGTACAAAAGAAACAAATGAAGCTGAGAAAGTTTTAAAGTTGATGTGAAAAACTTTTGGAGGCCACGAATAAAAATGATCTCATTCCTTGCAGAAAAATATCATTCCTACTCATGTTCCCTAACGTACATCCAGCCAAACCGTGAATGTTTGTGACCATCATTATCAATAGTCATCAGTTATGGCTTGAATACAAGCATTTATGGTTTGTATGTAAAGCTTCGTTAAAAAGCCTACATGAACTAGACAATGTGAGTAATAATGTAATAATAATAACAATAATAATAATACATTAGTTATCCTCTCCCGTTTAGTAAAGGAATAAGCAAGTTTTACAGCTACAGTTTGCAGAATGCAGCTCAGAAGTTACCAAAGCCCTTAACCTCAAATTAGTGCCACCTCGAATAAGTACCCATCCCACAGGGAGGAAAATTTAACAAGCGCCCAGCGTCGAATAAGTGCCCACCCTCGCCTGCAACTCCCCCCTCCACAACAACAAGGTGCCTAATCTAATAAATACAGTAAGTTTAACAATATCAAAATTTAGATACATTAAAAAATATTCATAACTTCCTTTCATTAATTATAATATTTCCTATGTCCATTTGTTCAAATAATTTTTCCTAAACAGTAACAAAAAATGTAAAAATCTTAAATAATGAACTTCCTTCAATCAGACAAATATACTGTTCATAATGGTTGGAGATGGGTATACTCTGGCCTCTGGTAGGTCATGCCAGTTGATATACCAGGAAACATTCCTGAAGAGATGCCAGCAACAGGATGATCGGAAAATTGTACTTCGTACATTAACTGCTCGATCTGCAGCCTAATATATCCCTTAACATGAACTGGTAAGTTCCTGGGTCTATTGGCCAGACTTTGACAGTAGATGGCATCTTCATCTTCCTCTTCTTCTGTCCTGCTTTTCTTTGGTTGCTCGGGTTGCAAAAGTCTATCTGCTAAGCTTGTTGCAGTTTTTAGTAAAGCCATATCTATGTCACTGTCCTTTGCCTTCCTTGCATTTGAGGCCCATGGTCTCTTGGTGGTTGATTTGGTGATCTTTGGTGTTGATTTCCCTTTCTGTTTTGAACTCCTGTTTGGCTGAACATCATTAGCAGCAGCAGAAGAAGACGGAGAATCAGCAGCTGGAGAAACAGACGTTTCAGACTGCAAGTCATCCTCACTTGATGTTTCCTCATATTCAAGCGGGTCCTGGACATTGTTTGCGCTTTCTGCTTCTTCACCATGATTTGCATCATCTTCCCTTTAATCACGACTCTGCACGTTTGTGACAGTGGATGGTCGTTGGTTGATGTGGTTTGACAACCAATCCAAATTACTGAACTCTGCTGGAGAGGGGACAGCATCAGAACCAGATGGAACAGACTTTTTTTTCTCAAGTATCGCCCAAACGTGGTTCGGACATTCTTATCTTTTTTTTCTGCTTCAGCCGCGTCCAAGCTGAATTTCTTTCCTATTGCTTTCCAGATATTCATTCTTATAAACTTATTCTTATAGTCCGTAGAAAATTTGTTGTAAATTGCAGGATATTTTTGCTCTTCTTCCATAAAGAGTGAGGTATTTATATTTAACTCAGTGTTTTCTGCTGCCATTTTGAAATGGAGCATGTGAGCTAGGAAATTTGGGATAGGAGTGATTATTTCTGGGATAGCCTTCTATCATCCCAATTGTCTCGGTCATCTGAGAGCGTTTCCATATGATTGCTTCAAAATTTACATGATCGTCCCGATCATCCAGATAGAACTCAACTCTATCCAAGCAATCGAGGTCGTCTCAGTCGTCTGGGTCGTTTGCGATCGTCTGAGTAACATTTCCATATGATCATCCTGACCGTCTGAGTAGTGTTTCCACATGATCGTCCCGACCGTCAGAAAATTTTTTGAGACAACTGGTACAATCGGGATGATCTGGATGATCATATGGAAACCAGGCTTTAGATTAGAGCGCAAACAATAAACCGTTTAATATAAGGGAGTACCCCCCCAGGACTTTTACGACAAGTAAATGCGTGTAGTTACATCATTTTATACAGTAAATTCACAAAGGCCAACCTTTTCTTTAGCAGTAATTTTCCATAAATCTCTCAAGCTCACATTTAATTGTAATGTCCCTATACATATGTAGTTATGTCGTTTAATCAGCTTGGTAAATACGTAGAGATTTAGCATGCCACTTTGGTCATCTTTCTTTTTTATCATGGACAAAAGAAATAGAAAAAAGAAAACGCCCAATATGTTTTCATTAGAATCACTAGAAGAGCATTTCTCAGCCAAGAAGTCCATCATCCAGGAACTGAGCACCTACGTTTCATTCCTTTGAAACTTTGACCCCACCAGCAGTAACCGATTCAGAGAGGAGGCATTAATGATTTTGGCATTCAAGTTCACATTTAGAGGAGTTTATTTGCTGAAAGTGGTCATAGAACTCGTGCCCAAAACCTACTCAATGAAATAGTCCGAGTTTGGTAGTGTCTCACAGCGCCCTCAACTTATTAACAAGAAAACATCTGCCGGTGACACTCCAGTCGTGTCCTTAAATCGAGACGAACTAGAATTCACCGTTAATTTTATGGAAAGCAATTGCGTGCAATTTTTAAGTATGGGAGAACCATTGGAAGAAAATAATCTTTGGGAGATAAGCGAAAGAAGCGAGTATCATTTAACAAAATTTTTGGCACCTCCAGTGAGCACTTGCTTGAGCTGTGAGGGAAATCTTACCATGCACAACTGGCCGACTAGAGCAAGACTCTTTTCTCTGGAAGGCCCGGTGCCAGCCTCCAAAATAACTCTCGAGTGCAGGAACTGCAAGATTTCCTATGGAATTGCTCGATACATTCATGATGACAAATCGACTATTACCCCAAAACACTCACCGGAGGTATTATCGAGGTGACAAATACAACATACTTGAGTGAAAGGCCTTACAAGTGGATACCCTCCCTAAGGTAGGCCTCCTAATAATTAAAAATAACTGATTTAAAGGAAGCCGAGGTCGATGGGCTCAAATCTAGTTCATCCACTAAACAATTCCAAATTCTACTAGTTATAATGAGAAACGATTTTTGGTATGTACTTGTTTTACATTTCTTAATTATGTATTTATTAACATTGCTGGTTGAGGATCTAGTGCATCTACCGTATTTGTGAACCTCAGGTAGGACAGAGGAGTTCATGTTAACAAGACCATGTGTCAATTTGAAAAAAAAGGTTAGATCTAAAAGTTCATGCCAGTAACAAATAGGTGTTAGGTTTAGACTTTGTAAACAAGACTTATAATTTATATTAAAAAAATAAGTCAGTTTTAAGAAAAAACTTAGTCGCGCGTCTTTGGATACGCTCAAGCTTGACAATGAGCTCGATGGACTGTGGGGCCCAAATTTGATTGGCGTATCCCAAATGTGGCCTAACAAGGGCTAGGTATGGCTTTCGTCGTTTTTCGGTTCTAAGTATGAACCTAGTGTTCCTCTTTAAGTATCCAAGCAGTTTATTAGCTTGTGAAGATTCTTCGTTTACTTGTTTGTACCATGTCAGAACCTTATTAATCCAAATGGCCAGATCTCTTTCTGCAGCATATAATTCAAGTGCGGTGTTGTTGAGTTCATAAGAGGATAACATCGGCTTTGTTTTCCTTGTTATGTGCTGCGCCTTACACTTAGCTTCGTTAAAAAGGAGACCGGATGATTGAGACCAAGTTTCAAGCTTCCCAAGGTCTTCCTGTAGAGGAGAGGCATCCCTCAAAGTCTTTATCTCTGAATATTTTTGTGTCCTCAGCGAACATTAATACACGACTGCTAGAACTGAGTACCGTAACGCGTTGGTGTTGACTCGATAGGTAGGAGCAGAACCAGTCAAGCAGGTTTCCACCGAAACCGGCCTGGATTAGCTTATGGATGAGGCGCCTGTGACTGACTTTGTCGAAAGCTTTTGACATATCGAGGTAGATGGTGTCAACTTGGCTGCCACTATCTAAAAGTGAACCAATGTGGTCAAGAGCCTCAAGCAGGTTGGTGATGCACGATCTTCCAGTACAAAAACCATGTTGTTTAGGTGAAATTACCTGGTACAGGTAGACCTTGATGCTATTCAACACACAATGCTCAAAGACCTTGGACACTATTGGGAGTAGAGAGATGGGGTGGTAAATTTTCCACATGCTCTTTTGCATCCTTTTTGTGGACAGGCACGACATTAGCTAGTTTCCAGGCACTTGGGAGAGACCCTAGTTGCAGTGATTTGTTGAAGATCTTACATGAGGAAGGAGCAATCACTGAGGCAGTCTCTTTGAGCAATTTAGCAGGGATTTCGTCCAGCCCTGAAGCTTTACTGGCTTCTAGTGCTTTGAAAAAAACTGTTAAACAGGTCAGCTGTTCCCGCAGGTGTATCAGCACTTACTCTTGATGGATTTTGTGACTGGTCAGAGAAGAGTCTGGAACAGTTGCCATGGAGACATGGCCTGGGATAGGATGAGATTTAGAGTTAAGCTTCAAAATTGACCATAAGCGCTTGGGATTAAATCTAAAGCCAGTGTCAATGGAGTCGTAAAAGTGATCACGACTTTTGCGAAGCAGTTTCTTGACTTGCGCTCGCATAGACTTAAACTTATCCGTCAGGCTGGCGTTCAGATGTGACTTAAGTTTTTGGTGAACTGAGTTCTTTTTCTTGATTAGGTTTAAAATGTAAAGGAACCGGGTTACGGCCTTTCAGTCTCTTCCCTGGCATGAAGTCCTTGACAGCAGCTAGGAATAAGTCCTTCCAGCACCGCCAGTCATCATCTATATTATGGCCCACAATAGAAGAAAGATTGATTGCCAAGGGAGCGACATGCAAAGTTTCAAAATCACCATTTGCGTAGTCGTAGACAAATTTGCGCGGGTGTGAAGATGCATTAACAAAAGAATTGTACTCAAACAGGACTACACAATGATCCGTAATCCACTGGTTTTATCAGGTTACATCTCGGTCTTTTTGGTGTGTTCTGAGGCGCTTGTTATCACTAGATCGAGAATGTTGCTACCGCAAGTCGGCGTGTTGTTAATTTGCGTCAAGAAGTGGCCATGTAACGCCTCGATAAATGGCAGTTTGTTAGCACCTGAAGCGCTATCCACTGAGTCCCAGGAGATGTTTGGCAAGTTAATGTCACCTCCAATTACCATGTTTTGAAACTGATCGCAAACTTGATCTAGAAAGATGTTAGATAAATATACCCAACTAGGGTGTGAATCCAGAGGCCTGTAACAAGAATAGAATAAAATCTTCTGATCAGAGGCTGTTGTGACCACAGCCGGGGCGATTTGTAGATGTTGCAATTCGTCAGCAAGAGGGTACGCGGTAACAGATTTGAAAGCACAGGTTTTAACTGCAATCAAAGCCCCACCAGCTCGTTTCTCCCGATCATTCCTGTAGATTGAATAGCCACTGTAAAGCAACTCAGAACTTTCCACATCTCTATGAAGCCAGGTTTCAGTAACTAGAACAATATCTAAGTCCTCTGTGTAGACCAAATCCTGGAAGTAGTGCAAATTATATCTTGCAGAGTTCACGACTCCTTGAGAGTAGTGAATACTTTTTAAACTCCTGGCATTCATAACAATGCATTTTATGCTTGCTTTGCTCGAAAAGCTTACAGTGGTAGCAATGTCACCACTCAGAAGAATCAGCCCAACTAAGAGTCCATTAAAGCCTGTGAAGTCGCAGGAAGAACAAAACTTAGATGTGCGTCCAGGAATCGAAAGCCGATCAGCAATGTTTGGTTTAAAAATTTTCTAAGCAGAATGAAAGTTATCTGCAGGACTAGTTGGTTGCAAGATGAGATGATCATGATTGCAGGTAGTCAGTCCGATGAATTAAGGAGTGGAGCACCCAAAAGTGTGGCAACCAAAAGTGTAGCGTAGATCAAAAGGATGCTTCCGACCGCCATCTTGTCTTGATCTCTACGAAATCAAAACAAGATGGCGAGAGAGGTGTAGAGACAGGGTTCGCAAATATGCCAAATTTGGCGTATTTTACGCCAAAATTGTTCAGATGACTCCACAGAGGTTACGGAGGGAGTCACTTTGACTCCAGAAATTTTCGGTAACAAACAGTGAGCCACTTCCACTCCAGAAATTTTCGGTAACAGTTTTGCCCTTACCTTTTTCGCAACAAAATACAATTTACGTTAATTTTAAACGTTGTAAACCTTAATTAAATCATCAAAATTACAGAATTATACTGCACGACAAAACAGGAAGAGGGTAAATTATGATCAAAGTTTAGTTGATGACTGCCATCATGGATTTGAGGTTTCCAAGGTCAGTGGACCGCCACAGCTACTTCGTGTATCCATCACGATAGTGTATACATGCCAGGACCACGTGCTGGAAAGTCTGAAAATGGCTTTTTTCGTTGTGATACTCAACTCCAAATATTCCAAAATGACTCCAAAATTTGTGAAGCAGAAGTCACAGTGACTCCACGCATCAATAAAATTTGCAAACCCTTAGAGAGAAGTGCCCCTTTCATATACCAACTAGACGCCTTCTATTGGCAAATGGTGCGCCTTTCATATACCTATAAATAAAAGAACGTTGCATCCTTTTAACTGCTGTAAATGCACTCTCTTCACTGAGCGGAAAATATTAGTCGAAAAAAAGGCAATTAAAAAATCCCTTTTTTCGTATTAACAAACTCTGCCCACGAATACTTCTCAGGAATCCGAGCAAAAGGACAGTTAAGCGGTTTCCACTAAGCCGAGAATTAACATACATCATAGGGAGAAGTCCTGACGTATCTAGGATGATCGAAGCAACCCTGCTAGCAGGGTAGGGGAGAAGATGATATAGACTGCAAAACAGTGCATATTTTTGGCGCCGAGTACGAGTGAGCAGTCAAACAAAAGGTTTGGAACGAGGACAAGGACTGGGGAGAGTTTTCCTCTCGGCTTACATAAATCTGCGATCAGGTGGTCCTTCTTCCGTTTTGTTTTCTCCTTTCCCCTAAAAAGAGGAACGTCGACTGATATACGCCCTACACATCCTAGGGAATGAGGCTGAGTAAGATGTAAAAATTTATGTGGATCGACATCCTTCATCCTTCTTACCTCCTCGTAAACTTCCTTCTAAACTTTGGCCTATTGTTTGGCACAGAAAAATGCTTGGGTCACTTAAAACTTGTCGATCAGATGTTTACAGGAATTAATGCCTATTCAATTTACTTCCCTTTGAACAGCGTCAAACAGCGTAGTTGATAATGAAGATGCGAGTGAAACAGTCCAAGGTTGTTTGTCTACAGGTTAGTTTGTTGCTTAACACAGCAGTGGGCCTATTTCATAGAAGGGTCTTCCCTTATATTCTTATCTGTCTATGTTTCGTATCGTGCTAATATCATGTGTGGCGTTCCCCAAGGTTCAATACTAGGGCCTCTGTTTTTTTCTGCTCTACATCAACGATATAATCAACACGTCAACAATATTACAACTGACATTATTTGCCGATGATACAAACGTATTTGTGTCTCACAAGGATAAAGACTGCCTGACTAATATACTGAACGCTGAGCTAAATAAGTTGTCAATATGGTTTAGAGCTAACAGGCTTTCATTAAACTTGAAAAAAAAACAAATTCATTGCATTTAAACCATCCCAAAAGCGAACAAATCAAACTATTCAACTTTTAATTAATAGTCAAAAGATTTATCAAGTAAAAGAAACAGTTTTCTTGGGAGTAATCATGGATGAAAACTTAAATTGGAAATCTGAAATCTCACATGTTGCCACTAAAGTTTCTAAATGCACAGGAATTATTCGTAAATCCAGTTTCTATTTATCCACGAAAACCTTATGAACACTATATTTTTCTCTAGTCTATCCATACCTTTTTTACCGCGACTTAGTTTGGGCCTCTACTTACAGAACTAACCTTATTCGTCTTGAGATTTTACAGAAACGAGTGATCAGAACTATAGCTAAAACCACTTTCGATGCACATACTGATCCAATCTTTCAAAATCTTGGTATCTTAAAATTTCATGATATATACTTAATACAACTAGGCTTATTCATGTACTCCTTTCAAAACCATACTCTAACTTTAAAATTTACCTTACAAAATCAAATTCATTCGTATAATAAAAGAAACTCGTGTAAATTTCGTCTTCCTTTCTGTCGAACTCGAACCAAACAATTTTCCGTTTTTTATCAAGGACGTAAATTTTACAACACCTTAAACACCAACATCATCAACGTATATCCGTGGGACAGAAGGCTGCCAATGACTCTGCTGAGCTTGCTTGCCTTCACGACCTACCAACTACTCCTGTTTATTGCGGTTCAACTCACTGTGATGAGCTGTTTGACTTCAGAGCAATAACCAGTGAAGACGTGCAAAAAGTGATTATGGCCATGCCTTCTAATAAAGCTCCAGGCTATGACAGAATCCCAGTGTTTGTGATCAAGGATTGTTTATCATATATATTACTGGCTCTAACTGTATTGATAAACTCTTCTTTTAGCAACTCGGTTTTCCCTAAGGCCTGGAAGAGGTCGGAAGTAGTGCCACTCCTTAAAGATGGTGATCACGAAATTCCTAGCAACAATCACCCTATTTCACTACTGCCGGTACTTTCTAAAGTGACCAAAAAGATCGCCCTAAATCAGTTAACTGAGTATTTGACTCAACAAGGCAACCTCACCTGTCATCAAAGTGGAAATCGTAAATTCCATTCTACTGAAACACTAAGTTTGCTTGTCACTGGTCACATATATAACGCGATGGATAAAAAGGAGATCACGGCTATGGTCCTAATCGACTTGAGTAAGGCTTTTGACAGCATATGTCAGAACTCTTCTCACCAAGCTGAAAGGGCTCGGTGCGTCAAATGAAGCGTTATGTTGGTTTGAGAGTTATCTTACAAACCGAATGCAGTCGACACGACTTGGTACATCTCACTCCATTGAGTTAACGGTCACACATGGCGTACCACAGGGGTCTATCCTAGGGCCTCTTATGTTCAGTCTTTACATGAACGACCTACCATCCGTTGTTAAGTTTTCAAGTGTAGAGTCATATGTTGACAACACAAAAGTTTATCTTTCGTGTTCATCGGAAAACATTGTCTCCTGCCTTGCAAAAGTCTTGGAAGATCTCCGACTTATTGCCTCTTGGTGCTGTACGAATAAGTTGCTTATTAATCCAGACAAAACTAAACTTATTCTCTTTGGAACGAAACAGCTTTTAAGTAAGGTACCTGACATTAGAGTCCCCTTTCTTGGGCAACATTTAACTCCTGTGTCCTCAGTCAAAGACCTGGGTATAATTTTGGACTCGAACCTTACTTATAATGAACACGTTAACACTCTGACCTCATCTCTTATTTCTATCCTATGCCAGATAAGCAGAGTTAGGCACCTGTTTTCTAAATCAGTACTTACCACCATTCTGAACTGTCTAGTTTTTTGTAAACTTTTTTATTGCTCGACAGTCTGGTCTGGAACGTTTGTGCACAACATAAACAAACTGCAACTTGTACAAAACTTTGCCGCCCGTGTGTTGACTAACACCAAGAAGTTTGATCATATCTCACCAGTGCTGGGTGCACTGCATTGGCCTTCTGTTAAGAATCAGTTACTAGTGCGTGATGTTACGATGCTATACAAAATGGTTAATGGCCTTGCACCACCATATTTAGAGTGTTACGTCAACAAAAGATCAGCTATCCACAGCTACAATACTAGATCTAGGGACAATTTAGTCGTACCCCTTTGTAGGACAGTCACAGCACAGAGGTCCTTTAGTTACAGAGTAATCACTGCTTGGAATTCTCTTTAAGTGAAGAAACGAAAAATAGCGCAACACTCTCAGTTTTCAAGTGCGCAGTAAAGCGCGAAATATATAATAGTTCGTAGCAATTTTTAGGATTACAATTTTTAGAATAGGTTAATTTATTTATTTGAATTAGTTTTTTATCATGATATTATGGTAATTTTTATAAGTAGTTTTTATTCGATTTCTAATTATTGTAAATTAAATCGGAAGAGCCACTGGCTGGAGATTTAATAAACTTACTTACTTACTTACGCTTCCTCACCTTTCTCCTTTAAAAGAGCACTTAAGGCATTTATTTCTAATAATTATTAGTATACTCCAACAAAAATCTTGGGAAAAAGCGTTTTAATAGTCAACATTTGTAAACTTCCATAATATTGATTAGTTTAATTTTTTACCTGATATTTGCTGCGGAGCGACCGAAGGGAGCGAGCAGCAACATAATCAGGATTTAAAGGAAATATATAAGGGGCGACGAATTCTCGAATTCATCACTTTTTACCACAATGCATTGCATTTAACCACACTTTTTACCACAATGCATTGCATTTAACCAGAGTGCAATGCGCCACGAACAACTCAAATAAAAACACGGGGAAGTTTGGTGAGTGAGGGAGTGCATCTTTCGCTGCTCAGACGTAGAGTTTTCTTTGTGGCAAATTTTCTACAGCACGGTTAGAGGTCTTACCAAATTTTAAGACACGCAGGAGTCTTTCAGATGAGTACGATGGTTAACTTGGGGATTGGATTTCAATTCAAGAGCCTTTGACTCGTCCAGGTGTTAAACCTGACGAGAAGATGAGCATTTGCTCTCCTACTCCGCAACACGGGGGATATACAAATTCCAGTTTTCTATAAATATATAGTTAAATAACTGTTTCTTAATAAAGTGCGACAAACAGCAAGAAAAGTATTGTGTTTCCGCAGAAAATATCGTGCATTGTATCTTAAATATATGTCTTGAGAGACTAGGAAATGTCTTGAAAGACATGTTAGATCCCTAACCTAATCATTATGTCTTGCAAGTGTCTTGGAATTTGGTCTGGAGTAGACCTTGACAAGATTTCTGGTTTACGAAAAGATATTATGAATCAATTGAATAAAAGTTCTCAGGTCGAGTTGCGATCATGCCCCAGATCTGCAACGAAAAGAAAGACTTAAATAAACTTGCAGACCATTTTATCGCCTGCAAAACCTGTTTTCAGTCTGAGCAGACCTTATGCAAAGATGTTTTGATTTCCTGCAGGTGGGAAACAGATGAAAAAGAGATTCGCAAATGATCTAGCTGTGAAGTCTGTAGAGTCTATAAAAGTGCACGTGCGTTCATCAATTTGATACACTTTTTCCCCGGCATGGGCCCATCCGCTGTGTTGTCGAAAAATTCTTACAGCTACATCCAATTTAATAACAATAAAAAACGTTGAAAAATGACCATACTTTCATTTTATTGTATTCACTCTCACAGAAGCTTTTCAAAAGTACATCACAAATCTTCTAATAATGTTTGTTTATCCTGCCGGTAAATTTCCATAACATGACTAAGTGCTAACCAGTTTTACACAGCAATGTTACAATGTAAACGAGCGCCACTGCCTCATCTTTAATTTCATAAAAGAAATTAGCTCCATATAAAATCGTTCAGGTGGACATGGAGTTTTTAAAATCAAAATATATTCGGTGGAGACCTTCCATGACTGATACGCAATCAGGTAATTCCCTGGAGACATTCCAGACCTTAACCTAATTGGTCTGTACTTTACTGGAGGCTCCTGTTAGACATCTTCTCATGACCGTTTTTCACAGCTTGAATGAAATAACAAATGTCTTCTCACGTGACCAGCTAAACATCCAGTTTGGATACTAAAAGTTACGAAAGTTTTGTGCTGTTTTTGGAGCGGAGTTGGAAAAAGTATAGCTTAAAAGTCAGCTGTACCTTAGGCAACTCTCAATGAATGGGAATTAGAGGAAGCTTGTGTATGATATCCGTGCAATTGCAGGAGTCTTGATCAAAGATTATGTGTTCAAGTTATTTCTGTCCGTTAAGTCCATCGTCAGGTACACAGCGACAACTAAAGCACAAATGGATTGCTCCTTTCATAAAGAGAAATGTAACTCATCTTGGATCATGGGGGAAACGACGAGGTGAGTGATTTCAAGAAAAGTGGCACGTGTTTACAACAAACCAAACGGTCGACCTTCGCATTGGAACGCATTGACATACTGTTACAATCGAACAGTTGCATTTCCTGTCTATAACTGCTGACAAAAATCCCTCTTTTTTATTGAGCTAGTTTATTTCAATGTCAGCATTTTAACGTGTTGCTCATTTAAGAATTTTAAGCGGGGAGAGAGTACAGGCTACACTGTTGAGATTTAATTTTGTTTCTAACACGTCCGTGCAAAAAAATAAGGTTAGATATCAATTGACTGTAATGTTAATTGGTACACTACTAGGGCTATGTGTGTGAAAATCGTGTGAAAAGGGTGTGAAAAGTGTGTGAAAAAAAGGAACCATGTGAAATCAATGTTGGAAAAAATACAAGTTCATCACATCAGCATTTCACATGCATGTGAACTTTTTGATATGCGTGTGAAATTTTGTAATACATGTGAAAATTTTTGTCGTGTGTGAACTTTTGATCCATACACTTTATTACATGTGAAATCTTTTCATACATGTGAAACAATTTTGTCATGCATAAGAACTTCAAATTTCACATGCATAATAGATGCTATGCATGTGAAATTTTTCACATGCATTTGAACACTTTTAGGCATGTCAGAGTGAGCATGTGAATTTTTTTCAGGGCTTGTTGAATGCAACCACTATGAACCATATTTTTATGAAAATGCCATGAATTTCTAGTGAATACCCCATGAAAGGCATTTCATGGCTCATAAAAATTGCAAAATTAAATTTCATGCCATGCCACATCTAGCATTCTATGGCTCATAGCTGAAAAATATCAAACTAAGTTGACTATGAGGGTCATGAATTTTTGAAGAATAAGATTTGATAAGTTACTAACCTACAAAATTCACTATACTTTAATGCGTCAGACCTTTAAGGCAAGTGATCACAACAAACGTGCTGTTACAAATCATCATCATCATCACCATTAAAGGCCAACCCCAATATACCAAAGTGCCAAGCCCCAGAAGGGCCCTCTTGTAAAGCAGCGGACTGGAATTAACGTTCAAAGCTCTTTTCAACCAGATCTCTCAGTCAATAACTGTATTAATTATTATTAAATACACAGGGGTTTCAAATCAAGTCGGAGACTGGAGTTCTGCTGGCTACTCAACTGATTGTCACAGCCGCCTGCTTTTCCAGAGTTGGCGCCTACTTCAAAACATTTTGAAACCCCTGAATACACTGTACATTCTTCATTATATTTGGCTTGATTAGAACCTTTCGAGTATCCGATCCACATGTGCATCTTTACAAATATCATTGTCTTCATTGTTTGCTAGAACATGCTATATAACATGCTTTATGGCTGTGTATTGCACCCAACTAAGATCTGTTCTAGAGTATGCATCGGTAGTTTTTGCAAATTTACCGCAGTATCTCTGCATGGCTTTAGAAAGAGTGCAAAAGAGAGCCCTACGAATCATCTTTGGTCCTGACTTGAGCTACGAGGACACCCTCGCGCGTGCCGGGTTTCTGTCTCTAGAGGCCAGATGCCACCTGGCGTGCAAGAAATTTGACGGAAACTATGCACGATAGCCCGCCTTACTGCCTAATATCCAGCAGGGTCATCTCGTCGCAAACCTCGTATTCACTGAGGTCAGGACCATCATGCCATGTGTTACCCGGCCGAACTGACCGGTTCTCTGAATTCGTGTCAGTTAAATATTCGCCGTATATTGATTGTGTGTAATAATGTGTATGCGATTTCTACCATGTTACTACTTTATTATATTTATGTTTTTATATTTATATATTTATATGTATAATTGTATGTTTGTAAGTGCTTTGCCTAACCCTACCTGTAATTCAGAGAAATCTACGAATGGTGGAAATAAACAAATATTATTATTATTATTATTAATGTTATTATTATTATTATAAATTTATGTATTTTATCAACTGTCTCATCTAAATTTGTGGGTTGTGTATCTTACCACTTGAGTTTCCACCCAGAAAGATGTGTACCATGATTTTTGTTAAGTGGGGAGGGCTAAATCCTGAGAATTAAACCATGCTTTTAACAGATCTTCATTGAGGACAAAACGGACTTAATTTTACTACTCCATCAGAAAACTTACTTTGCTAACATATACGACATATGTAACTACACTTTATGAATGTTTTGTTTCTTACTGTTACGTTCCTCGTTGTAACGTTGAAAGTCCACTTGAACGTGCGAACAGTTCCTTGCTTTGCATGCCTTTTGAGTTTTCTTTTGATACCGTTCGTTCAACTAATGATACCTTGAAGCAAACAACTGGCATGCTCTTAGTTTGCTCAAGTTGTCTTTGGTTCAATCAGCTTTCCGTACCTGAGCTTATCCAACATGAACAACGTCCACAACACGTATTTAGTCGCAACTTAGATTCATGTAGTGAAGGCCAGCATTTCCTTAAATTCTCAAAGGTTTGCCAACTTGAAGGAACAATGTTAAGTTTTTCTCTTGCTTCTAACACTTCAAATGCACTGGAATATTCTAATCAATGCTGAAAATAACCGCTTTTTTGACTCAAACGAGTGCACTTTCTCCATCGCAAGATTAGCCAACATGTTTGTTGTTTCCCAGGCTTCCCCGTGATTTTAGCACATGCGCGATTTGATTTACAATGTCACGTGCAGCTTTTCAACCAATAGAAAATTGTAAAATGAAGTTCCGTTGAATAGTTCAAATTCACGCGGACTTCACAAGCAACACAGCGATGCAAACAGAATATTTTTGTTACTTTCGGATAGATAGAAAGACTGTCTTCCAATAATACCCATGTTATTTTCGAGAGAGAGAGTGATTAATTGCAAAATTCTTCACAAAAAGCATGTTTCCAAGTCAGCAACTCAGCTGGATTATTGCAGAAAGGTATGTTCTTCTTGATATCGTGGTTCGTTAACAAGAGCTTACTTTGGCTTTCTAATGACTTTGCGTAAGCTTAAACCTTCAAAGATACATCTTAATTTAAGATGCATGCACAGATATGCCATTGATTGATTCCTTTTTGTTTACTGCAGAAAAAACTGTACTCTTTGTTGCAAATCGTCAATGGATTTCTCCGAAAATTTTATGTTCTGATGCTAGTCCCGACCTATCCAATCGAACAGTTCGGCAATCGAACCCAATCGAACACCAATCGTTCAATTGCTGAACTCAATCGAACATAATCGAATTCACAATAAAATTTTGCCAATCGAACACAATCGAACGTTCGATTACCGAACGATTGGTAATCGAACCCAATCGAACATTCGATTACCGAACGATTGGTATAATCGAACGTTCGATTAACGGACGCCTCATCGCATGATAGGCACGTGGTATTGGAAAATTCCGAAGGTGAAAGTGAAATCACCGCTAACTCCCTTCCCTTTTTACGCGGCTTTTGCTGAGCACTGAAACCCAGGACTGAAATGTCTGAAATGTCAAACACGGAGGAGAGGGAGGACACTGCATGTATTGAAATTACATGAAGTGTAAAAGGTTACCAAGAATGTAATTTTACTGTTGATTTGGGAGAAGAATTGCTTTATCTTTAAGGAGATTGGCTCTAAGGGAAGAGCATTCAAGGTTACCAACACTTAAGGGCAGTTAGGACATCTTGAGCGGACGTTGGTCTCACCACTTTGGCCCTTTAAGGACGGGATGAAATGGTAAGTTATGATCCCACTTACGGGCACTTATGCTAAACGGATTTTGTTTTCACCGGGTTTTAAGGAGAAAATTGCCGTGTTTTCACGAGCGATTTTTCAAGTCGCTTAGCAACTTTCAACCGGAAATCTCGTGAAAACAGTTACTTTTCCGACTCGCTTAGGAATTCTCATTTAATTTAAGCCACCAAACAGTTGGCAATTAACTTCGGCCAATTAGGATGCGCTTGTGGTCAAACATTTGACCGATGTTGTCAAATTGGAAAAAGAACGCGTTCTATTTTTGCACCTCGTCCAGGGCGAACAGTGGTGTTCGTGTCAAGCAGAAATGCCACGAGGGATAACAGAAACTTCCCTCGGGAATAACAGGAGAATTGTTTTCCTTTTTTTTTTCAGCAAAGTTATTGGAAGGCCTTTCGACAATCCAAAAGGAAGATGGCGAGTTGACAGTGGGATTAACGTTCCAATCAAAATTGAAATGGAAGCAGCTCGAAGGAAGATCACTCAGTTGAAAAACGAGCTCTTAAAACAAGGCATTAGGGCAACAATATGTTAACAAGCTGAGAGGCATTTTCTCAAGATCGGATATTGATTGTGTCGACGTGCACGTGTAAACTCCAGGGTTTCGTAGTACTGGACAAACAGACATGCTGATTATCCCTGTGATTATGTAATTGTACTCTTCTTTAACTCTGGGTGTACAAAACCAAAATCCAGTCGTGTAAATAAAGCCTGCATTTTAAGTATATAGTCTTGTTTATGTGTCGTATAAACAAATATCGAACCGAACATGCCAATGAAAGCCGCAACTAAGCTAAGCAAATTCCAGATAAAAACCCCGGAAAAAAACTGATTGCAAAAGCCACAGGAAATCAAACCCCAGGTGTGAATGACGGAACTGAGACCACCAACGCATTGTGAGTATGACAAAACATGACTTTATTCCGGGTTTATTTGGCTCTACAATTTCTGTTTCCTATAAAAATTTAAACCATACAAAATCCCGTAATTAAACAACAGAATAAAACAACTGGTTAAAAGCTCTTTCAGCCAATTTCGGACAGTTATTTTTGCTCTCCGCTCTCCTGGGTGTCCGAGGAGCTAGAGCATTGACCTGGCCTGTACTCCCCAGATTCGCACCTTCGTCTATGGTTTTGAAACCTCACGTCAACCTGTCAAAAATGATGTAAAGTGTTGGACTTCATGCATGAAATGTGATTATAATTCAATCACTCTTTTTCCTCAAGATTTCTGTATTTACATGTGCTTTTCCTCCCGGTTTTCCTGCTTTTTGGATATGTCGGACTGGTAAAAATGAATTTATTCTGGGGATTTTGCTTGACAGGAGCTACCATTTTAACAATAGCAACGTTAACAAGAGGGGCACCGACCTTTGAATATTTTTTAAGTCAGCTAAGTGACAAAGGGTTCAGAGAAGATGTCTTGTCCTCTGATAATTTTAGATGCTCAGTAAGATGTGTAAAATGCAATGAGGACCTAGTGTTTGGACAAGGCCAAGGTCTTTGGACCTTGAAAAGGCATGCAAAAAAAGACAGCCATAAAGTCAAAACTGCCTGGACAATCGACGAACAGTACAGAATTATCTCATTACAAAAGCCTGGTAAGCATTTTGTTTTATTACACTTTAAATTCTTACCTTGTCTTTCCCAATTTTGAGCGTCTTGCTCAGATAATCAATCGATTCACTTTGCGGTGTTCCGTTGCATTTCAAGTAGATTTCATCCAGCATTGTTAATTGCCATGGCTGAAACTTCACAGGCCTGTGCTTCACAGAGGGCTCATCTCCCGTGTCATCTGTAGTTGTTCGCTTTCTCTTCTTTCCGCCCAAACTGTCCAGGAACGCGTTTCGAGTTGTTTCGTTCTGTAGAAATTCCCGCATCTTTAACCAAGCTTCTTTACCACAACCTTTCGGCAGCGAGGCAGGCGACCGCTTAAGCATGTCAGTAAATGTCGACTTCGACCGGTTGATATACTTGGCAAAATTCGAGCAAGCTACTCCTTTTCGTTCTAGCCACCTCGTTATCTTCTCTGCTATCTCTTTTGGACTCTCAGCTTCCCCTGCAACTTCGGTGCGTTGTGCTGGTTGTTGTGCAACCTGGTTATTTCCCGGGTTATTTGTTGCTTCTTGTGCCTCATCACCAGGCGCAGGATT
This sequence comes from Porites lutea, assembly GCF_958299795.1. Classification (NCBI taxonomy): domain Eukaryota; kingdom Metazoa; phylum Cnidaria; class Anthozoa; order Scleractinia; family Poritidae; genus Porites; species Porites lutea. The sequence continues at coordinate 21,189,664 of NC_133201.1, forward strand.
TGCGAGCTCCACCAATTCAAATTGAAGTGCCTGTGTTTCTCGGAGTTGCTCCAAGGCATCTCGAAGTGCACTTTTCTTTTCTTCTGCTATTGTGATTTTAAAAGTACTCATTGCTCCTTGATTTCTGTTTTCTGCGAGCGCGGCAAGTAAGTTTTACAATCACTTTGCGTTATTTGATCTGTTACATTTCCGGTCAATTCCAGGTCTTATCTCAAGCTTTTTCAAATCATCCCGTGGACATCCCCGGGGACTTCATGCACCTGAAACCAGGAAAGCGAATAAAGTACCTGCAATGAGGGACAAAAGTGTTGACACACTTCCGTAAAATGGCCCCTTTTTGCATAGTGGATATACTTATCCCCTTCCCCTGTCTACCCCAACCCCTTCCCCCCAAAATCAATGTTGAATTTTGGACCCTCAAGTCTTTTTTTTACTTCAGACAACATTGATTCGGGGGGTCAGGGGATTTACGGCGTTTAAAAGGAATGAAATAATAAATGAATTAAATGTTTGTTAAAAGCACCCGTTTTAAACAAGTGTGTCAACTACTTTTGTCCCTGATTGTCTGAAATATGTATCTGTGTTTTCCGGCTAGAATTTGGACGCTGCTGAATTTTTCTGCGATGACGTTACTCTATGGACCAAATTGTTTGTTTATAAACAACAATTTGAAAAGTTTGGTCCTGATTTGTAGTATACTTAGAGTAAAATGTACGAAGCGTATGTCATTACTTAATCTTGTACTCCCGCGCGTGTTCCTGATACCCTGTCGGGTTGAGAGGAAATCATTTGTGTTGTGATCAATGCCGTTGCTGCGGATGTAATTTTTTTTACAACTATTATCAATAGTGGAAAAAGGATGGAAACACTAAGGTACAATGAAAATTGTTCTGGTAAATGGTTAACTTAAGCGAATGAGGCACTGCAACATGCATTATTGTTGACATTGACTTGTGCCATTAGTGAAAGGACGTGAACAATATACAGGTTATGAACCTCATAAATGATGAGCCAGTCGTTTGTGCTATGCCCTATAAATAGATGTTTTTTTTTTTTTTGGAGACCTTTTCAAATCTAACAGATCCAAACCTTAAGCGTGTGTAGGCGTCGAACAGGTTAGACCAGGTTAGGAATGTACTTTTGTCATGTGATTTTAGATGACCGCCTGCCATTTATTCAGTGGCATTTTTTTTTATTGGTGTTGGGTGGACAACAATTTCATTTCCCAGCTCGTAAATCACAGAATACCAAAGAAATTGTTTTCAAGATAGACACACCAGTTTGTATCATCGCCAAAACAGCAATTACTTTGGCCCAGAAGTTCACTTGATGACAAGGAAAGTGGGATAACACGTGATCGATGACGGCCGTGCTCTGGAAAATCTTCCTTTTTTTATGCACTAATTCCTCACAAAAGGCAAAAGAAGATTCCGCTATGTAGAAAGTACTGTGCAATACGTATTCTTGGCGAGAAAAATTCCAGCGATGTGGTGCAAATAAGGAGTTTCAACGCTTAACCACGAGAATACATATCGACATTAAGAGGTCATAACAGACTTAATATGTTACTTTCCGTTTGCCGAAACTTGGTTAACCGTTGTAACACGAAGGAAGCAGTGTTTTCCTCAGTTTGA
>NC_133201.1:21203797-21243797 GCF_958299795.1 Porites lutea
TATTATAATACTAATTTTAAACACAACTCCCTGTGTTGCTGTTGTTGAAATGATGCGATTTTTCTCTGTTGAGAAGCATTTCCTTTTAACAGTCACAGTACCTTAACAGTCATCGAAATTGCCTTTTATTTGTTTTGTTTTGTTCGAACATTGACATTCTTGCAGTATGATGTTCAGTTCCTGTTTACTCAATAAAAGCTGACAATGATTATATTCCATGTGTTTTACTCAGTTTGAGGCGTCAAGAGACAATTGCATTGGATTAGTTCGATTTTGTTCGATTTTGTTCGATTATGTTGGTTCGATTGGTTCAAAAATCGAACTCACAGCAAAATAGGTGTTCGATTTTGTTCGATTGCCGAACCCAATCAAACGATTGGTCAGTTCGATTGGTTTTTTGTTCAGTTTTGTTCCATTGGATAGGTCGGGCGCTAGTAGGCTGTGGCAGACTTGTCAAGACCAATGTTAAATAAAATAGGATAAGAAATAGCATAAGTTTCCGATATGCATGCAATGTATACTACAAGTTGGAAGCAATTAAGTTTCCAGTTAATTTATAATGACTTGAGAGTTGAACTAAACCTATAAAATTTGAGTAGGTTTGTTTATTTGAGCTTCGATTCATAATATTCATACATCTGCAATAAGGTCAAAAATAAAGGGCAGCTCTATCTAGTCTGATGTGTGGACCTTCAGTTCAGAAAGCTGCTCAGCCACTTTGAAAGAAGCAGTCAGTTAGCATTATTTTTTCCCATAAACATGCTTGTATTTTTCAAAGTTGTTTATTTACTTTGTCTTTTCACTGACATTGAGTGCTAGATTGCTTTTCTGTAACTTGGTATTCCCTAATAAGTGGAAATTGTAAATTGGCCACTATGTCATTTACTATCATAATTATTACAATTTATAAGAAATATTTCTAACCAAAAATTAGTATATTATTAGTTATTTTTTTGATGTAGGAATTAAAGGTATAAAAACTGAGCATGATAGAAAGTTTTGTTTTTATTATTATCCTCCAGGCAATAAATATTGACAAATAAACAGGATTAGACAGTGATGTTTCCATTAGCCTTATGTGCCTTTTTTGAGTAACTTAAATTTACATTTAAGTTCATTTTAGGACATGTGAGTCAATTGAACTGAGTTTCACCGTGTTGATAATATGAAACCAATTTCCTTTGCCAATCTATGGCAAGCCAAACATGACAAAAGTGGTATGAGTTTTAAATCATCTATCGAGTTTCAGTAATCTGTGTATGAGGTTGGGAAATCACTATACGAGAATTAGAAATCATAATTCGAGAATGAAAAGGCACTATACGAGAATGAGAAATCACCATTCGAGAATGTAATCGATTTGTGAGATCTGGAAATTACTATACGAGAATGAGAAATCACCATTCGAAAAAGAGCGATGCAGCAACATGAAAGCCAAACATGACAAAAGTGGTATGAGTTCCAACCAACCTTTCGAGCTTCTGTAATCAATGTGTGAGAATTTTAATCACCGTTCGAGATTATCGATTAGGTTTTCTCGAGCCAGCGAGTAAGCACCGTTCAGCGGTTCACGTTCTGCGTTGATCAAACAAAATGGCCGACAGGATGGCCAATCAGTTAAGCTTGGACGCTGTAAGAGAGTTTCTGATTTCTCTAAGCAACACCATCGATAGAACTGTTACAGTTTATAATGCTTGTGACCTAGTAGGATTAGAAATCTGTGAAAGAAGGCTTGACGAACATACAAGGGTACTTGTCGCTATATTGCTGTCACAAAGTGTTGCAGGTGATTCATCATTGGGAGATTTGTTTGGAGTTTTGGTAGATTCCTTAGCTGTATTATTGAGACATCTCTCTAACATTCTGATTACGTCAAGCTCCCGTGAAAGAGAGGAGAGGTCTGTCACATATTGCAGAAGTACAGGAGGAAGACCAGCCTATAACATTACGAAGGAGCTGATAGAGCAGCTTCGTGAGACTGGAATGAACTGGCGAAGCATAGCAACGTGTTTAGGAGTCTCTGAGCAAACACTTTACCGAAGAAGGGTACAATTCGGAATCGATAACAGTTTCACAGAAATCGCTGACGAGGAATTAGACAGGCAAATACAACAAACCCTAAATTTAACACCATATAGTGGGGAATCCTATGTTAGAGGCAGTCTGAAAGGGAGGGGAATAAATGTTCAAAGGTCCAGAATCAGAGAAAGTTTGAAACGGATAGATGGTATTGGGAGAGCTGTGAGGAGAACGTACGCAATCTGTCGAAGGACCTACAACGTGTCTGGTCCAAATCATTTGTGGCACATTGACTCGAACCATAAACTTATTTCATGGAGATTTATTATCCATGGGTGCATTGATGGATACAGTAGAGCCATTGTTTATCTAAAGTGCTGCAGAAATAACAAAGCAAATACTGTTCTCCAATATTTTGAGCAGGGAGTACAAGCGTTTGGTCTCCCTTCCAGGGTTCGAGGTGATCAGGGGATGGAAAACGTTGATGTAGCAAGATACATGATTACCAACAGGGGGTCAGATAGAGGCAGTTTTATTGCTGGCCGCAGTGTGCATAACCAACGCATTGAGAGGTTGTGGGCAGAAGTTAACAGAGTTAGCTCCGCACTTTACAAGGATTTATTCCAGTTCCTTGAGAACACTGGTACCTTGGATTCACTTGATGAACTGCACTTGTTGGCTTTGCAATATGTATACTTACCAAGGATCAATGCATCTGTAGAAGAATTCACAAGGCAATGGAATTATCATGGGATCAGGACAGCAGGTCATCAATCACCTTTGGCACTGTGGTACAGTGCAATGCTTACTGCTCCAGATAAATCCAGCATCATAAATTGGCAGACATATGGTATTGACAATGATGGCCCTATCTCTGACATTGAAACCAACAATAATGTCGTTGTGCCAGAATCACACCTCCAGCTTTCTGAACAGCAACTTCAGGAATTAGAGCGCAATGTGGATCCCATTTCTGATGATGGAAACAATGGCATTGATCATTTTGTTAATACTGTGAGGATTATCGAAAGCTTCACTTCTTGAAACTCCCCCCCCCCCCCACCTTCCCAAGGAGATGTCATCCCAATTTCTTGCCCTGTGGCCTTTGGAGCAGCACATATTAATTGGAGAAAGAAACAGACTTACAATTTAAGTTATACCACCAGTACAAGTTCTCAGTTCACATTTTGTTATTTTGTTGTATGATCAAGGGTGCAGGTGGAAGGGGTGCGTGGAATAAGGTCCTCAGTTACTTGATGCAATGCCAAATTCTCGCTGTGTTTCAGCAGAATATAAGGCAATTTGGAAGGAGAATCTAGCAATTTATCAGAAGTCACTTGGGGCTTTTTTCCAGGCAACCCTTTTTGAACTATCCCCTTCTCTGCTTGTTGGTGACATGGTCAGTATTGGTTTAATAGAGGGTGATAGGTATGCAGCCCAAAATGTATTTCTCATGTTTTTGTTGGTGTTATTTTTTTCAATACACCACGCACAAACCACAATAGATTTTAAGATGTGTTTTGAAACTATCAATAGAAACGTTTCTGCCATAGCATGTGATGGTAAAACAAATAAAGATTGTGCACGTTGTGGTAATATCATAATAAATTGCAGCACCTTTCTAGCTTTTAAGTTTACACGGTTTTATAACCAGTCCCTCAAGAAATGAAAAAGCCAAAGGAAATAATTTCAAGGGAATTCATACATGTGCATTATGGTAGTCACCATGCTATTGACAAAGGCCTTATAAAACAAACTACAATCAATACATGGCAATAATATAAAATTTTTATTGCAACATAACTATTGTTATGCAGTTCTTACAAAATCTGTAGTTACAAACAATTCTTTGTGATTCATTATAAATTAATCACTTTACAATCATATAGGAAGTTGCAAAATCATCCATATGAACACAGTCATATAACTTAGTGCTTCCAAGACTAGAAATAGAACAACAACAAATGAATGTCCAACCAACCAACCTATGCCACTGATATTATTGTAAAGGAAATAAAGGGAGATGTAGAGAATAAACCATAAGAGGACACAGAAAAAATCTGAGCCCCAGGTGGGAGTCGAACCCACTACCCTCCGTGTTCTAGATCAGATGCTCTAACCTCTGAGCACAGCGTGACTGCGTGATGCGGTTCACAAGTCCAACCCACAGAAATGACCCTTGCGCGCCAACAAGTCCTCAGTAGCTCAGAGGTTAGAGCAGCCGACCTACAACACAGAGGGTCGTGGGTTCGAATCTTTACATCTCCCTTTATTTCCTTTATAATAATAATAAATGAATGGCAGTAAAAAAACAGGAACACTAAAGGTAGTTTTTCATAAACTGTACAACATGAGTATTAACAGATCATAAATATTTTAACATCAAGGGAATCCTTAATCTCATCTGGTTAACAGCTCACATTTTTCTTGATAGATCATCAGGACGTTACTTATTAATCATGCATGTGAACATGTAACTTAGTGTTTCACAGACTAGAATAGGAACGACAAGTGAATAGAAAACTGGAACACTAAAGTGGTTTTCCATAACCTTAAAACAGAAGTTTCTTAATGTGATTATTAATTAATCACAAAATCTTTAACATAAAGGAGTCCTTATTAATCTCATCTGATGAACAGTTCACAGTCATAAACAATCACAACTACTCATGGTCATAACTTTAAACAGTAAGACTCGAAGGGTTATTTTCAGCTAACCTTTAGCGCATGGCAAATGATTGGCCTTTACAGAAAGCTAATAGGAAGATTTCTTTAAATTTGTCGAAACCTGCCATGTGGCAAACAGGAAAAGTGATTGTTTGTCCACAGGCCCCCACATAAGGGAAGCACAGCCTGTGATCTGGGTTGCGAATCAAACATTCATGGTCAAACTTGACAGTGATTGCACGGTCTGTTTTCCCAATGTCCCTATGTTTCTGTCCCGTCAGCCAACCAAGTACTCCTGCTGGTGTCAGGTCTGGGATGCTAAAGGTTTCAATCTCCTGATCATTATTGGTGCATTGGTCTGCATCATCATCTGTATTACAGGCTATAGCTTCTGTAGAGCCTGTTATAACCTCGTCCTCAAGGCTGATTAGGAAGTCTTGAAAATTGTCCATAATTTCCTCTTCTTTCAGTCGTCGCGAGGACCCTTCTGGAGAGAATTGAGGTGCCATCAAGGAGACGAGGTAGTTAGCATCCACTTTCTGCTGCTGTCCCATAACAAACAGACCTCAAGTAACTTGTGAATATCTGGAAATAAGACCTGACAACCCATAAAGTTGCAACCCCTTTTTGAACTCCTTGAGGCAAAGGGTCCTCCTGCTCAGCATACTGACATTAATTGAGGCAGTTATGGAGTGCAAGTGTTCTTTATCGATCACCCCTGTGTACCCATGTTCAATAATGGTATCTTGATAATCCATGACATTGCTTTGTATGTGGTGCAGTAGTTCTTGTTCAGTTGAAGTCAGGTGTTGTTCAGGACTGACACTTGTGAAGTCAATGTCACTTTCCAGAACCAAAGTATTATAGACACATTCTGCTAAAAAGCGTGGTGGTGGCCCGCCTTGGGCTAAGCTTGTTGCTGCTATTTCTCCACATGCTTTAAAATTTCCATTTTGGACATCATTTGTGGAGTGTACTGGGATGCCATTGGGAAAGAACTTTTTTCCAATATCTGCAATTGTCAAGGTGAGGAATTCCTTAGTCAATGCACCGGAATCAATTCCTTGCTCTCCAAGGAACTTGATTCTAAGTTCATGTTCTGGAGAAATTTTGCGGGATTCTCTTCGCCAGAGGTTAAGAACTCTCTCTAATGGTGCGCCTCTTCTTACTACAAGGAACAAGGACTCTTTTTCCCTTATCACCTTCTCTTCTAGCACTTTAAGTACGCCAGCCTCATCATCTATAGTTGAACAATCAACAGATCCGAGCAAATGGCTGGTTTCCCTGTCAAAGTCTCTGTTGAATGCTTCCTGTAATGACCTTGCAACTTGTTCGTCATTCTTTATTTGAGTGTCTTCAGCATCATTGGTGGCAAGGTCGACGACAGATGGCCCAGGCATTTGATCAGATGAGGAAAACACTGGTTTTTCTAACAGTGCATCTGCATCTGAGAACATACACAAACAAATATTAGAATCACATTTCAGTAAATAAGCATTTGATGGAGTTCAAGAATATTTGCAGGTAAATAGCTACAGATAGGTGGACTGTTGGGTTGACCAGTGGATATGGGTTCAAATCTCGTGTATCGCCTATATTTTCAAGGTTTCTTTACATTTGGTTATAACATGACTACCAGAATCAAAAATTTCTCTGCAAGTGCATCTCTTTGTTAAATGCAATAAATGATGATAATAATAAATATTGATATATAACATATTTTATTGTTATAATAAGAAATAATAAGAATCATCCATGAATGATAGTAAATGATAGTAAATATAATTTCCACAGACAGGTGCTTTGAAGAAAGATTAACAAATTCTAATTTTTCTTATTGCAAACAAGATGCAATTTAAATAGGCCTATTTCAATGTACATGTATTAAAATTCTCACTTGACTATGAGGCTTGTGGAAATACATGATATTCATTTCCTTTTGAATTGTTACACTTTACTGAGTCTTGGAGACAAGTCAGAATTTTAAGGTATTGAAATTGGGCTATTTTATGGAAAGAGTTACCTTGATCATTATTTGGCTGCAAAAGATGGCTTTCAATTGGTTGGGATTGCTGCAGCTGGGTGGGGCACGACTGACTTGGCCGATGTTGTGCTGATTGATTTCCTACCATAAAATAAGTACCAGTAAATGACTTAAAAGTATGCTAGACAATGATCAATAGCTGTGGTCACACCACACACTTTCACCCTTTTGCCCAGGGCAACCAGCCTCAAAATCTGCTCACCAAACCTACAGTAAAATAAGTCAATCTATTTTTACATGTACCTGATTGTTCTTGCTCTTTCTCTTCATCTTCTACCTCTTCATCTTCCTAAACAAAGTGAAAGAGTAATTTTAATAAGGCAAACTCATTTTTCACATCTGAATGTGGGAGAGGGGAATGGAGGCGGGGTATGTGGGGGGGAGAGGGTGCTGTTTATATCCATACAACATTTATTGAGGAATTTTGAGTTCTCACCTGCATGAAACTGGGCAATAATTGCTGGCTCGGTCTGACGTAAATCGGCTTGGTCTTGAAAAGTCGATGAAGAATGACTCCATTGATGCCTTCCTGCCCGGGAGCCAGAGTTGGCTTTACAAGTTTACTGTGGACAGACGTCAAGATCTCCACATCCACAAGACGGGGGATTTTATCTCCAAAGGCCTCAATGATTGTAAGTTCTGTTGTAGTTCGCATCAGCAACGTTGCAAGATTTTTATTTATGAATCAAGCATGCCGAAGGACATGACATGTGCGCGCATGCGCAAGTACATTGAGTTGCGTGACAAACTATGACATCCCCCTTCTTTCCAAATAAGGAGGGAGGAGGACAACTTGTAAAACAAAATACGCACAATAGAAGCTAACGAAATCAAACAAAAAAAAAAGAAAATTAAGCAATGTTCACTGTCCATGTAAATGTTCGTGATCCTAAACTGCAACAATAACTTGGTAAGAAATCAGTTTTGAGTTCAGTTTATAGGTTCAACTTGACAGGGGGTTTGATCACCCTGGTGGAACGACGCAGTGTACCGGTAGCTTTTCCGGTCAAGGAACCTGGTGTGGTTGCCGGGCTAGGTGCCAGGGATGTTGGTGTGGTCTGTTCGCTTGTAGGGGTGCTTTCATTAGATAGTGCACTTGGTGAGGTGGTGCTAGTGGGGGCTCTGCAGCTTCAACGTCGCTGCTGTTCTGCAACGTTATGGGTTCCCCTGTAGGGCGGATATGGCGGCGGTTACGCTGGCGGACACTGCCATTTGCCATGTCGACGAGATGCGAGCGAGGCGTCTGCATGTTGCGTCTAACAACACCTGGTTCCCACTTGTGGCTGTGGGGATTGAAGACACGCATGGGGTCTCCAGGGTGTACTGCGGGGAGAGGCTTGGAGGTTTTGTCGTATTGCAACTGTTGCTTTTCCAGCCTTGTTTGGAGTTTGGAGTTGGTATCTCCGTCTGCTGACAGGGAGAGGCTTGGTTTAGATATTGTTGGAAGGTTTGCTTGGTAAACTCTTGAATTTAAGAGTTCTGCTGGCGACGAAATGCTGTGATCAAGAGGGGTGCTTCGCAGGCATAGCATAGCGAGATGAGGATCTGCACCAGATTCCTTGCACTTTTGCAAAAGGTTCTTTACCGTTTGCACTGTTCTCTCGATAAAACCATTAGCCTGTGGGAAATATGGGCTAGTGGTTGTGTGGACAAATCCATAGCTACTGCTAAACTCCTGGAATATGGCGGAGGTGAACTGAACGTCATTGCCAGTGACGAGTTTGCTTGGAATGCCATGCTCTTCAAATATGGATTTCAGGTTGGCAATTGTTGTGTCTGATCGGATATTGTTCAACTTCCTCACTAGGGGAAACTTGCTGTAGTAATCAGATACTAGCAAATAGGGCGAGTTGTTCCAAAAGAACAAGTCAGAACCAAGGGTGTGCCAAGGTTTTTGTGGAACATCGTGGGGCATGAGGGGCTCCTTCACGTTCATGTTTTGGTTATGTTGGCATGGAGCACAGCCTTTTACCATTTCTTCAATGTCCCGGTTTATATTGGCCCAGAACACTGATCCCTTGGCACGGAGTTTGCACCTTTCTGCGCCCTGGTGTGCGTAGTGCAGCTGCTGCAATACGGCGGGTTGTAGGCGTTTAGGGATAATGATACGTGTTCCCTTCAGAATTATGCCATCTGCGACGGTTAGTTCATCGCAATAATTCCAGTATGCATGAAGGTGTGCTGGGCATTCCGATCTTGTATCGGGCCAACCTTGCGTGATAAATGCACGGAGTGAGAGGAGAAGTTCATCTTTAGTTGTTTCCTCTTTAATTTCATTGATCCTTGTTGGGGTGGCATTCAGGTGGAGGTGGAGTTCATGGACGGAGACATCAAGCCCTTCAATTGTGTCACCTGGGAGGGGGCTGATTCGAGACAGTGCGTCAGCCAGTGGAACATTCTTTCCTGGCACATACTTTATTTCCGCATCATACTTTTGAATCCTAAGCAGCATTCTTGCGATGCGTGGCGGAGAGGACGAGAGATGTTTCCTGAAAATCGCCTCTAACGGCTTGTGGTCTGTCTCAACAATGACGTGTCGGCCATATGCATAGTAGTGAAACTTCTCGAGGCCATGTACAATAGCAAGCATTTCTCTTTCAATGTTTGAATAACGGGTTTCAGTTGCAGTGAGGAGTTTGCTTCTGTATTCAATAGGGCCTTTGTCTTGAAAGAGAGTCGCACCAAGACCACGCATGGATGCATCAACTTGGATGGTGACTGGCTTTGTACTGTCGAAGTACTGGAGTGAGCTGGTGGAAGTGACTGCCTTTTTGATCTTGTCGACGGCTGACTGGTGTTCTGGGCCCCACTGGAAGTCGCTGCTCTTCTTTGTCAGATCCCAGAGGTTAGCTGATAGGGAAGCTAGGTTGGGTACAAAACGACTGAGGAACTGTACCATGCCGAGAAAGGTTTGTAGGTCAGCAGGGCTCGCTGAGGGGTCCATGTTGGTGATTGCTTTCGTCTTCTGTGGGTCTGGGTGAAGGCCGCGGTCACTGATGATATTTCCAAAGAAGGGTATCTCAGTGCACCTTATCTTACACTTGTCTGGATTGAAGCGGAGGCCAGTTTCGCGTGCTCGTTCCATAACTGCTCTTAAGTTTGCATCATGCTCACTCTGGTCACGCCCATAGATAACTATGTCGTCGGCGATACCCGTGACGCGTGGGAGATCGCCGAATGCCTCGTCTACTTTTTTCTGGAAGATGTCCTGGGCACAGATGAGGCCGAATGGGAGCCGCAGGAACCTGTACCGCCCATGAGGTGAGTTGAAGGTGGTGCACAAGGAGCTCTCGTGGTCGAGTTGGATGTTCCAGTAACCACTGCGGGCGTCAACAATAGAGAAGTATTTGGCCCCACTTAACCGTGGTAAGACCTCGTCGAGCGTGGGGGTGCGGTGATGTGGCCGCTTGATAGCGCGGTTGAGGTCCTTAGGGTCTAGGCACAGCCGAAGTGTGCCATTGCTCTTTGTAACGCATACCAATGAATTAACCCAGTCAGTGGGTTCATCTACTTTGGTGATGATGCCCTGCTGGACAAGGGCGTCAAGTTCCCTTTTTAGTGGTTCACGCAGTGCCTCGGGTACTCGCCGTGGGGGGTGGATGACGGGTGGAACCGTAGGGTCCAAGGTAATGTGGAACTCCCCTTGAAAACAGCCAACGCCCGTAAAACAGTCTTTGTACTGGATGAGTAGCTCTTTCTTTGCATCGGCATCGCCAGGGGGTTTCTGTGTGGGCTTTGTTGCCTCTGGCGAGGTGGCAGTGGTGAGGCTGTAGTTGAGGGTGACGAGTTTCATATCCCTGCAGGTAGGGAGGCCGAGGATCGTTGGCCCAGTAGTGTTCACCACGTGAAAAGGGTACGGCTTGGAGTGGCCATTGTGTGATAAGTTAAGTTCGCAAGTTCCATAGTGCTGTATAGTGTGGCCACCGAAGGCAGTAATTGTTGTGTTAGAAGGACACAAACCGAGAGGTGCACCATCTGGGCTGTATGCTGACTGCGGATACAGCTGTTTGTACGTGTCGACAGGGATGACATTGCCTTCGGCTCCTGTATCGATTTTGCACAGTAGGGGCATGGTGCGCTGACCTGCGTTCACTTCTAGCTGTAATAAGGCCTGAGTGTCCCCTTCGACAACACTGTCGATATGCAGGGAGTGAAAATACAGTTGCGGGGTATCTAGCGTGTGTGGAACATCGATATTCTGTACTGTTGGATAGTCGGTGTTGGGCTCAGTGGTGTCTATGGCATGTACACCTTGTTGTGGCCTGTGCTGTTTACCCCTGGATGTCTCATAACTGGTTTTGGCCCTTGGGCGGGAACGACAAACAGATCTCCAATGGCCAAGCTTGCCGCAGGCATCACATTTTGTTCCATATGCTGGGCACGATCTACGGGGTGGATTGTGGAAGGTGCCACAATTTCCACACTTTTCACCTTGGGTACCCTGTGCTGGTGGTGTACTCATGTTGGGTGCCCTGTATCGTGTGTTTCGGCCATGTTGTTGTCTCAGAGCATCGACTGTGGTGATTTGGCCGCCTCTGATGTCCTGTAATTGAGTACTCGTGGCTTCCTGGGTTCTGGCGATGCCCACGGCTTTGTTAAGTGTCAGAGTGGCATCGTACTCGAGGAGTTTTGATTGAACGCGCGGGTTGTTCGATCCGAAGATGAGAGCGTCGATGATGTGTTCGTCGGGGTTCGTGTACTTGCGCTCGTTTACTAAAATTCGTACTTTCTTGAGGAATGAATCGACTGATTCACCAGTTTCGTGCTTCAGGGTGCGGAGTTTGTAGCGTGCAAGCCTAAAGTTGCTTCTCGGCGCCACGAAATCCTCGAACTTTTCCCAGTATGTGCTGAGCTGTTTCTTTTCATCGGCTGTTAGCGACCACGTGGAAACTAGCTCGATTCCTTCTTCGCCTGACCATATTAAGAGGTAGCTGACTTGCTCTTCCTCGCTTTTTCCTTTTAGCGGACCAGTGAAATAAAGCTGACAGAGGCTTTTGAATTTCTTAAAGGCTTGTGGCGCGTCGGTTGAGGACCAATCCATTCGTGGGATGGGTAGTCCGGCGAGCTCTGCCATATTAATGCTTGCTTGCCACGTAGTGTTTTGTATCGAACGGGTGTAGCGACGAACGGGTACAAATGCTGGATAGGCCGTGGACGGAGACAACAAACTAACTGGTTTCGGGGTTGTTATCCCACTTCTGACACCATGTTGTAGTTCGCATCAGCAACGTTGGAAGATTTTTATTTATGAATCAAGCATGCCGAAGGACATGACATGTGCGCGCATGCGCAAGTACATTGAGTTGCGTGACAAACTATGACAAGTTCCACATCTATCTCGGTCATTGCCTTGGTAAACCGACAGGCAGAGAGCACGTGGCCATGCTCCATAAGGGTAACTCTGGCTCCCTGCCTGGGGACCACGTTTGTTGTTGGACCGTTCAGCAAAACCAGGTCACATAGAAACGGGCTGCTGTCTGGCAATCTAGCCTTCTTTGTTCTTTTATTTACATTGCTGCCAATTCTTCTCTGGTTTGACAACCTTCTGAAGTGCGACAAACCACCTGCTTGCGAGGCGCACGAGGAATTCCCGCCAACGCCAATCCCACTGGAAGTTGATATAGTTGAGCTTGGCACAGCATTTGTTGCCCTGGACCTACCAAAAACCTGTGATATTTCGTTATTAACAGATCGTGGCTGACTTCTGGATGCCATTTGATCGGACAGCTGTTTTACGCTGGTGATAAGCTGGCGAACAATGTCAGTCGTTTGTCTCGAATTCTGCTCGGCCATTTTGTTTGACCAATGCAGGGTAGGTACTTCATTTATGACTGCTGTAGTGTATCAGGATATAGATTCTTATAGTGTACCGATATGAAGTACCTACCCAACGCAGAACGTGAACCGCCGAATGGTGCTTACTCACTCGCTGGCTCGAGAAAACCTAATCGATAATCTCGAACGGTGATTAAAATTCTCACACATTGATTACAGAAGCTCGAAAGGTTGGTTGGAACTCATACCACTTTTGTCATGTTTGGCTTTCATGTTGCTGCATCGCTCTTTTTCGAATGGTGATTTCTCATTCTCGTATAGTAATTTCCAGATCTCACAAATCGATTACATTCTCGAATGGTGATTTCTCATTCTCGTATAGTGCCTTTTCATTCTCGAATTATGATTTCTAATTCTCGTATAGTGATTTCCCAACCTCATACACAGATTACTGAAACTCGATAGATGATTTAAAACTCATACCACTTTTGTCATGTTTGGCTTGCCATACCAATCAGTTCTATCCAGTTTGCTTTTCACTTTTTGCCAGTTTTATATAAATCAAGTTCTTCTGAAAATACCGTAAAATTATAAATAAACCAACAGATCAGGCTATAAACCTGAAGTTGTTTGTGACTATATGAAAACACAACCATGCATGCAGTTGACAGTACTTCAGACAAATTTATTGCAAGCGGAAAGTGCAAATGTAAATTTGTGTGTAAATTGATCTTCATAAGCTAGTCGATTTACTGAATATTTGCTTGTGAAACGTGCCCAATTTGTGTGAAGTGGTATGGGAAATTCTACCCTGCAAGCAGAGTTTTCTCTCTTGCATGGCTTTTAGCGTTTAGGAAGTCATTTGGGTGGTTTGTCTGTCGCGTAGTTGGTTTGTTTACGTGTAAACAAACCTCTGCAGGGTAGTAAAATTCTATTGCCATTCATGATCTCCGATCTCTGAGGATTTACATGTGAAAGCTCACGTGAAACCCTGTGTGAAGTGTATGTGAAAATAATGTGTGAATTAGTAGCATGTGAAATTCTAGATGTTTTGCCATTCATTGAGGATTAAGAACATGTGAAAGCCCGTGTGAAACCCCATGTGAAGTGTATGAGAATATGTGTGAATTTAAATGAGGATTTACATGTGAAAGCCTGTGTGAAACCCCATGTGAAGTGTATGTGAAAATATGTGTGAAAGGGATGACGTCGCTTCACACCCTTTTCACATATATTTCACTATGCAAAATTTCACATGCACGTGAAATATGTGACCCTCCACGGGAAAACGTACACTAACGACCTTCCGTTAAACGTTAGAAAACTAACGGATACTTAGCGGATTGCTAACGGCTCTGAAGTCATTCTAACGCTTTGTACTAACGTTCTAACGCTCGGCCCTGGCCTTCTAATGGTTTGTCTTAACGCTCTAACGGGTTGTCCTAACGGTCCACAACGGTCCGCTCTAACGCTCCAACGGTTTACGTTAACGTTCTAACGGTTTATACTAAAGTTCTAGTGACTGATCACCACTAAAGTCTTAATTCTATAAAATAAACGGATCATAAGTTGTGAATGATGTATAACAATGAAATAACACATGAACTGCGGAAATTGAATCAGAATGAAATGAATCGAATCGGTCACGTATTATCTCTTGCCTTTTAGCAAAGTCTTTAGTTAAACGGTCGATCAAAGAAAGAAAGCGTGGTTTTGCAATGGCTAAAACTGATAATAACATTCAATCAGGACTTCCAAGGGGTAGAATCGACAAGACATGACAGACATGACTCAATTCTCCCAAAACATCGACAAAAATACTCAGAAAAAGCAAAATAGTTTGCGACAGTTACGATTCTGACAATTCACTTTCCATTCCTCTTTGTTTTCTACGTGACATTGGCAATTGTCCCTAACGAAACAATCCGAAAAACGGAGTCGTAATCGAGCAAAAAAGCGACACCAGACCACCATCAATAAACAACTGCGGCCGACAGTCAAAAGCGTCTCTCGTTGAGAATCCGCTAACCAACTACAGCGAATGTCTGGCAGGTTATCTCAATCCATCTTAGTTATCTTATTCCAAAAATGCATCAGTGGACCTTTGAGTTTGGTGGAAAATTAAAATAATATTAGTCGACTCTCGCTCACTGACATTCGAACTAAACAACTTTATGCAAATTTTTGTTGAAATTTGATCCACCGGGAATGAAGAGCAGCGGAAGCGTTGCGTGACGACCCAAAGTCGACGAATTTCCGAACGACCGTCATTTCTTTAGAACTACTTGTAGAAGTAATAAATAATTAGGAAGTGCGTTTGAAATTCAAGGAAGGGAAGGGGGTCGGGAATGACATATGTTTATACCACTTCTCAAAATAGCATTACAATATTCTCTTTCAAAACGGATGGTTTATTAACAGATTGTTTAGTTATAGTTTCTTTTAAAAACTGTAACTAATGCTATTGTAGTCTAATGCTCTGACAAGGGTATAGTGCGTCCGGCGAAGCAGGGCAATTTGTTTTGCGAGAGTCTTTTATGCAAATTTAATACTTTTGCGGCTTTTTGCTGCCGGGTCTGTAGCGCTTGATAGAGGATTTAGAGTATTTTACTTCCAAACAAGAACAAGGGGAAAAGATGGCTCAAATGCACTTTACTAATCTAGAAAAAAGAAAAAAAAACTAGAAGCGCCGCTAGCACCGGCACCACAGCTAGGAATCGAACTGGGAAGCGAGGATTTGCAACTTAAATACATAACCAGTGCGCCACGAAAGTATGATATTTTTACAAGGAGAGTGATAGCACAATCATGTCACTTGAAAATGAGGCAAGCTTCTGGCCTGAAAACGAGGTAGAAAGGAAAATGCCCCCAATCTCGCCGGCAACTACCCGTTAATCGAAAAAAGCTTCGACAGCCCAAGCATTTTGTAAAGTCAAACAAGGATCGAAAAACTCAACTACTCATTGGCTACTGCTTTTCTTTTGTTTTTGATGAACTACAATCCCATGTAATTCATTGGCTGTGGAACATGCAACTCATTTCTTTTGTTTGAGAAAATGAATTGTATTGGATGGTAAGTTTCCTATTATTCAGGCGAGAATCTTTAACCCTAGAACATTGTTCCAAGCAAAATGCAAACTCGAAAATGGAACGCTACTAACGGTTTTCATCAATTTTTCTAACGGATGACTAACGGATAGCTAACGTTTTAGCCTGTTTAACGGAAGACCGGTCACGTGTACAGTCAAACCTCTATTAAGTGGTCGCCCTCGGGAATGAGCCAACTGACCGCTTAATAGAGGTTGACCACTTAACAGAGGTTTCCCAAAATGTAATAAATACGTTAAAAAAGAACTGTAGCATCTATACAGTATATTGTATCAGTTCACAACAACAGTAACACAAAATATTACAAAAACATCAAGTAATTGCATGTTCAAGGAAGTCCACGCTTATAGTTCTAATGTTGATTGAAAGGTAGTCGCCGTTGTTGTAAACCACTTCATAGAGGGCCGCTTAATAGAGGTTTGACCGTACTCATGCAATTCAATTCAATGGATTGAGTTCGATTTGGTTCGATTTATCAAACAAAGTTCGGTGTTTGATTTCGTCAGTTTGATTGCCGAATTATGGAAAGCCTATCTGAACAAATCCATTCATTCCTGAAAAAAATCAAGCCGTTCGCATACCCGAAACAAAAACACTGGTTCCGTCACCTTGAAGTAGGGGTAAAAAGAAACTTGGATCCGGTTCGCGGTTCGCGTTTGTTGTCTTTAAGTTTGCTATAAATACATCCAGACGTTGAACATATATAATCAAATTACAATATTGGATTTTAATCGGTTAACTGCTACAGCTAGCGCATAAAGATATCTTAAACTCTACTGGCTACACTTTTTTAATTTTTTACATGAACAATTTTTGATACCTAACAATAACTGATCACGATTAAGCAAATAAAGCAACAGCTCCAACGGTTCAAGGTGCGGGAGCCACTAAGTCCTCTGTACCAGGTTTACAAAATTGGCGTATCTCCCGGAACAGGTAGTTCTTACGCTGTTGTGAGAGACCATCGGGCCTGATCGTAGGTGGAAGAACAGAAGAAGGAGGGAGATTCGCTTGATCTTTCAACAACATAAACGGTTGCTCGGGACTTGTGACTAACTCTTTGCAGAAAACCATTCCTGGACTGGCCTCTGAAAATCTGAAATGGTGATACTTCTTGATATTTGGGATTTTCTTAAAGTATGGTTCCAAAAAGGACGCCCAGTCGTACACTGGAACGATGACTCTTCCATCGTGAGTTCCCATGATCTGGGCTTTGTTGTTCCCAGTAGTGCTTGACTTTTCAACAAGGCTTGCCAGCTCGTAAATAGACGATAGGTAGGTGAGTTTGTATGATTTTTCAATCATCCCAAAGCAACGATCTGGTCCAAATTTCAGAGCAACTGCAGAATACCCTGCCACTAGAAAGTTGCACCTCTGAAAATAGTGGCTACTTGGCCACAAAGCTGACGAGTTACACAGGGCGAGGATGCTAAGTCGGTACATGGCTACGTGGCTACATGGCTAGGTGGCTACGTAGCTATGTGGCTACGGAGCTACGAAGGTACATAGCTACGTAGCTACGGAGCTACGGAGCTACTTGGCTACGTGGCTACGGAGCTACAGAGCTACAAAGCTACATAGCTACTTGGCTGCGTGGCTACGGAGCTACAAAGCTACGTATCTACATGGCTACATTGCTACGTGGCTACGGAGCTACGGAGCTACGGAGCTACTTGGCTATGTGGCTACGGAGCTACGGAGCTACAAAGCTATGTAGCTACATGGCTACGTGGCCAAGTGGCTACGGAGCTACGTAGCTGCGGAGCTACTTGGCTACGTGGCTATGGAGCTACGTAGCTACTTGGCTACGTGGCTACGGAGCTACGGAGCTACAAAGCTACGTAGCTACTTGGGTACGTGGCTACGGAGCTACGGAGCTACAAAGCTACGTAGCTACATGGCTATGTTGCTACGTGACCACGTGGCTACAGAGCTACGGAGCTACGGAGCTACATGGCTACGTAGCTACATGGCTAAGTGGCTACGTAGCTACATGGCTACGTGGCTAAGTGGCTTCGTAGCTACGTGGCTACGGAGCTACTTGGCTACGGACTTAAAAGGGTAATTGTGTACCTGGCTAGGAGGATAAAAAGTTGCTACGGGGCTAAGAGAGTACGAGGCCAATGTGGTATTTGTAAGGCTTTGAGACAATTTCATAGTTTTTGATACTGCTAATGTTTATTTACATTATTAATCGCAATGAAAATGACTAAGTTTACTTTAAATTACAAAAATTTACATGAAAATTGTATTCGTTATGAAATGAGATCATAAATGTAGCTGTTTAAAAATGTATTGAAAATGGTGAATTGACAGAAATCTTGAAACTGTGAAATAACTATATGCTAATACGCATCAAATGTTCTTTACACGAATATTGTGCTCCTGTACTGTTCATTGCAAGTGTTACATATCTAAACATCTGGGAACATTTCTTGTGGAATGAAGTTCGCATGGATCAATGCCCGCTTGATAGCGGTAGAGATACATTTGTTGGCGTTTTGATTGTACTTGGATCTATAGTCGTTTTGGCTGCATAAATCTGAGGGCCAGTTGACATTCTCAGGTTTTTGCTTGATGAACACTTGAACTGGATGTGGTGCAAGTAGTACTTGGATGGAACGAACCTTTCCTAGGCCTGCTTGCTCAAGGGCGTTGACTGCTTCCGTGAACTCAGAATTTGCGATTCCTCGCAGAGGACGTGGGCGGCACTGTTTGAAGGCCCTGCAGGTGAGAAGTGGACCACCAAAATGAAGACACGCGGTTTGAATGGACATCAAGGTTGGCTGACCTTTTGTTTCATCCATCGTGGGCGACATGAGGTCATTCAGGAACTGGAAAAAAATATGTTTAGGAATATGTAATAAAAACTTTAAGAATCGATTCACTTGTCATTACACTTCACTGAATCGATTGTACGTGAAACAAGCGCGCTGAACACGAATATATCTCGTTCTTTATTCATGACCCGAAACAAGCGCGCTACACATGAATATGTAATAGTTTCTGACTGATTCGTTTTGCTTTCGAAATATTCCTTGTGAAATGTCTTTTAGGGAAGGTGAAATATTTATTGTTTTGTATTATGTTAATCGGAAGACCTATCGTCGTCCGCTATATCGCCATTGAGAAAATGAGACTAATCTCGTTTCTCCAGTCATTCATTCCTACCCTGTTCTGTGTTGATAATTTGTTAAGAAACTCCTTTCCTTTCCCTTCCTCTACCCCCTGAACTAGATAAAAAGGGTTATCTGAGGTATATAGTTTGGAAAGTAATCGTGGGATTTTAAGGCAGAAAGATTTCATATCGCTTACCTCAACAAAAATTTCTTTCTGCGATTCAGCCCAATTTACGTATTTGATGGCGCAGAGAAGTGTTGACTTTTCGATTTCGTCTGCTGGCTGTGTGGGCTGCCTGCCTTGAAGCAGCTCCGCAGTGACGTGGTTAAAGATATGGAGCGCTGCTGCAACACGGAGGATGATGTCGATCTTTTTCGTCTTGGGCGGACTTGTGCCTTCCAAGATGGCTTCATTTACCTCGGCTATAAATTGTTCGTTTATAGTGTTCACAGTTTCTGTGGCCCCTTGGTCTAGAGTGTAAGTGGAACGTGAAAGATGCAGGCGAGCAATCTCCACGAATATGTCTTCGACACTGGAAAGGCCGCTCTCTTTTAAGGCTTTGATTGCCTGGCTTTGTGTTGGTGTCGGTCGCAAGCACTTTGGGAATGTAATTAAAAATCGGTCTAAAAGACCGTGTCCTTGATCTAATAGGGCGACTAGACGGGCGGCAAATGGAATCTGTGTTGCCCCTAAGATGCAGAAAGGCGTGTTTGCTGCTATTTCCCGCGTTTTTTCAGTGGCATACCGGTAGGAGGCCTCTTCTCCAGAGAACAGTTGACATAGCGCTTGTACATCGCCAGTGGCATTTTCTTCGTCAGACTTTAGCAATTTGAACAGGACCTCGTAAATCTCGGCTGACAAAAGGAACCCTCTGTTGTTGTCTGCGACTGTTTTTATCAGTCCCGACGAGTTACATTTCTGGATTACAGGGCTTGCAGAATCTGCTTCTGGCGTTACACTGGCCATGGGTGATATAGCGCATTCCTTGATTGCTTGTGATTTTCCAGTTGTTGGAGGGCCAACGAAGATTGAATAGATGTTGAGTGGCATTTCTTGTGTTGCAGTTTTCAGTGTAGTTGCAGTTCCAGCCATGAACGCAGTGGTAGTAATCAGAGTGGAAGAAACATAGCCAGGATTTGTGCTAATAGAGTGCGACTTGTTGAGAATAAAGCTCCAGACTTCGGCAGGGAAAAGTGTTTCAAATGGATCAGGAAGTGCGATTAGGCGTTTTTGAAGTTGGGCCCAAGTACTGTTTGGTTGTTTTCGAAGCTTCGTAAGGCGCAGGGTAGACATTCTGGAATGATGCGTTTGTCTCAAATGATGCGCTCTACATTGAGTTTAGCGATTCTGCAGCTAAAGGAATCCCCAAAGGGACTATTAAGTTATTGTAAGGAGATTAAACAAAGGGTGTGAAGTAATCGGTGAATGCTTTAGTTGCAGTTACTACTGTTTGATTAGTTTGTAGTTGTTTTGATAAATTTCATTCATGTGTCGCCTGCGTCCGAATTGTGATTTTAAAAAAAACCAACAAATGCGTTCTTAAAAGCGAAATATATGGTTATGCTGTTCTGTGGGAATAGTTTTTTTATAATAATGTAAGATGTTAATTGTTGAATTGCGGAACTGCGTTGTGTAAAACTTAGAGAGATTTGAAGGTATTGTTTGTAGTTTGGTGTAATATGTGCCAGGAACAAAGACTGTGAACACTTCAAAGGAGGTGGGAAAATTAAAGAAATTAGCGTTTATATAGTTTCTTTGTTTGAGTTATTTCAATGGCGCTCAGTGAGGGCTAATACATGCTGGTCAATGTTAAGATAATTAGTTGTTTGCTCTGCAGTCGTTTATGCTGTTCTGGAAAATGTATACTGTTGTACGTCGTAAGACGTGGAGTGCAAACTGGGTGTTCGAAAGCTGATTTAAAAGATCAAAGCACTCAGTGCGGCAGCACTCAAGCAAGCTATCAAAGAAATGAGAAGCAAGAGAACTTCACATCATATGAAAATTTGCTAAGAGATTACCTGTGGGACAGAGAGTTCACGCTGTCATGGCTAAGAGAAGAAGGGCTGATTGCGTCGAGTAGAAATTGCACTATGTGTGGATCGGAAATGAATTGGGTTCGGCGGGGAGACCGATCCGATGGCTACATCTGGGAATGTAGCAGGCAGATTAATGGTAAGCGGCATAGATGTGAGAGGAGCATCAGAGAAGGAAGTTGGTTTGAAAATTCGAACATGACAATTGAAAAGGTGTTGAAATTTACGTACTGGTGGTGCCAGGACTTAAACCAGTGGCAAATTAAACAACAGCTTGGACTTGGCTCGCACACAGTGGTTGACTGGGACATGTTTTGTCGTGAAGTATGTGAGGTGGCATTGTTCGATGGGAGAAAATTGGCGGTCCAGGGAAACTGGTTCAGATTGATGAAAGCAAAATTGGAGAGAGAAAGTACCATCGTGGACATGTAGTGGAGGGTCAGTGGGTTTTTGGCGGCATCAAGGAAGATTCATGAAAATGTTTTATTGTGACCGTAGAAGACAGGACGGAGGAAACTTTGCTAAATCTAATCAAAGAATGGATTGAACCAGGAACAACAATTGTGTCCGATTGCTGGAAGGGGTACGTAAATCTTTCAAAACATGGGTACATCCATAAGACAGTAAACCACTCCGTGGAGTTCGTTAACAAGGAGGGTTTCCATACAAACAAGATAGAAGGGCATTGGCGGCAAATGAAAGCGAAGCTTCCGACGCACGGTCGTAAAAAAGAACACTACTCATCATACCTAGCTGAGTTCAAATGGCGATATATCCACAGTGGAGAAGATTTGTGGAAGGTGTTTTTAAACGACATCAAGAAAATTTACAAATTTGAATAATCAGAAGAATGCAATTCCTGAAAATATGTCAGAATCTTATCGAATCGGTTCAAGCAGTGTAAGAGCAAATATGAACACGTTTAACTTTGAGTTGTGTTAATTGAAAGTATTGTACATTATATGACACAGTTTTGCTGTATGATGCCCTGTGTTGCAAGAACTGTTTATCTGCAGAAAGAGTTTGAAATTTAAATAAAGGAGTTTTGGATATACCGTAAGAAAATGTATCATGTCCAGTAAAGTTTTTTGGTTGAATTGAAAATATCATGCAGTTATTGGTTGCTTAGGCGGCCAAATAATGTGATCTTTTGATCGAGGGCATTGTGTGTGATAAGTTGTATCTTGCAGCCATGAGCCGAAACCAGGGCACTTGTTTCGGGTCATGGTTTAAAGAACGAGATATATTCGTGTTTAGCGCGCTTGTTTCTGGTCATGGATTAAAGAACGAGATATATTCATGTGTAGCGCGCTTGTTTCGGGTCATGGATTAAAGAACGAGATATATTCATGTGTAGCGCACTTGTTTCGTGTCATGGATTAAAGAACGAGATATATTCATGTAGTGCCCAGGTCGCCAAGCCGTCGCCAGGCCACTAAGCTGCTTAGCTGTGTAGCTCCGTAGCCACGTAGCCACTTAGCCACTTAGCATCCTAGCGGTGTAGCTCCGTAGCCGCATAGCCACGGATTCTAGATGTGTTTTGGGGTGGCAGGGTATTCTGCAGTTAAGCCCAAATTTCGTGTGGCCAGCAATAAGGAACGAGTACAGGATTGTGTTATGGAGGTTCATCATAATTCTCCAGGCCAGGTACCATAGAAAAAAAGTGTTTTTATTCGGGCCAGAGCAGTTGTCAGCGTTGAGACATGCGTCGGTCTCCCCGAGTCCGTGATGCTGAAAATAATAATGGGTGTAGCTGATGGTCGCATTTGCCCCTTTTCCAGTCGTAGCAGCCTCGTCAATCAAAAAGTTGACTTGCTGTGGAATTGCCTCGCACATAACTCCAAATATTCCGCATTTTCGGGGAGTCTTGAAGTAAATAGGGCCCGGTTGCATAGGATTGCTAGGGATATGTACTTGCTGAGCAAAGTCAAAAGAGTAGTGTATTGTCCCCTTGAGTGAACAAACGTTCCGGTTTGTGCGATTCAATATTACATAGCCTCCGATGTTGTCTAATGTTTTCTGAGAGTTTGTGCAAGAGTTCTTGTAAAATTCTCTTTCACGTTGAGCAGAGTTGATGTGATCCTGATTGTCCTTTAGTATTTCTGCTTTTTCACTTTCCGGAAGATTGGCCGCACGTTGAAGTTTGTTGGCGTTCTGCTGACAAATTATACATAAATCTGTCATTGGTTTTGAAATTACTACATCAGGATAAAATTGTTCCCACATTTGAAAAAATTTGGAGGAGCCAACTGCTCGTTTGTCCGAAGCTCGACAGGCTGTCTCGTACTTTCGCCAAACACCTATCTTTGTTTCACTTGACGAAAGCACCTTCACCTCGTCATTTTTAAATCCAGGTATCCTGCCCGGCAAAACAATGGCGTTTTCCTCCACATAGTTTGCCAGGAATGAGTGAACGTCTACGATGGTTGACTGGGGAAGTGTGTTTTGTGGGAGTCGTTTAGTGTTCTCATGTTGACGCGGAGAAATACCGTGCTGCTCGTAGTGTTCTTTTAGGCGTCGGAATCACGAGTAGCTTATTCCATAAAAGTGCAAAAACATCTTGCAGATTGGTTTAGATTGGAAGTAAAATGTACATCGAGGACTTCTTTTGCCACCAATACAATCACTTCGAGTGAACGCCTGAATGCTTGTTAAAATAACCAAATCTAGCTCTAAACTTGACAGTTCGAGGCAGTTGTTCACATTAAACAGAACTGTTTCTTCTGGAAACTGTCGGCAACATGGCCCGTTCTTTGGACCGAGAGCACATCCGCAACCGTCTTGAAGAAATTTCTTGAGTTCGTCAAGTGATTCATCGCAAGCTTCGCTTTCCCCGTGATTAACATCCGACATAGTGCTTTTTTCATTGAAACTGTTTTCGAATCAGTGCGCTCGTAAACCAGTGTATTCACGAAAGCGTCACATTGTTATTGTTGCCATGGAAACGTACAAAGAAGTGGGACTTACGGCCTGGCATTTCTAAACATCGGTCTTTTTAAAACTTGAATTAAAACTCTATAAATGCTAAAAATCTACGGAAAATCTCGCTTGTTGTTGTACTTCTCACTATAGGCTTTCGATCACAGCTGAATGTTTGCACTCTCAAACCCACGCGATCAAGCATAAACCATAACAAAGAGATACCCCTTTGAAGTCTCCCGTCATTGACTATGCTAAGGCGAATTATTTGTCCTCTCAACCCTGGGAACAAGGATGGAAAAAAATATGAACGAAACCAGCGCTACCCTGCGAGCAGAGGCCCACAGGGAAAGTGTTCGCTGAAATGCGTTCACACTTTTAATAGCGCTTTCAATGATTATCAGTGGCACCAGTCACACATAATCCAACTCTATTTTTTTCTCTTCAAAATAACTTTTTCCAGCACGCGGCTGTGTATCGATCACACAACGTTTATCTAAATTTTCTTGTCAAAAAAAAACTATTTATCTCCGGTTGATTGACACTTCATGTTCACATGCTTTATGCAAATTTCTTTGATAACCTGATGAACTGAAGCCAGCATATCAAAGTATTCGAACCGCTTTATGGGTTAACTTAAGGAATGGAATTATGCAGTGGGGGGCGTTAAAGAGAATATGGTAGGAAGCCATTCGAACAGCTTGGTTGATAATTCTCCATTCAAGAAATTTGTTCATTTGCCGTTTCAATCGACTTGGTGCGCCTTGTAGAACCAGGGATACCACATTCTTTTTTCTCGTGACGCCACAAATTCACGCTCGGCAACACATGCCAAATAAACAATTACTCATCAATAAATGGCGCATCATAAACACTTTCGTGACGAAATTCAGCGTTTTAAACAGAGTATTTTGCCGTTTCAATCGACTTTGTGCGCCTTGTAGAACCAGAGTTATCACATTGCTTGTCGTGACGCCACAAATTCACACTCAGCGGCACATGCCAAATAAACAGTCTATGAACTATGCTTGTGAAAAAATTACTCGTCAATAATTGGCGCATCATGAACAATTTTGTAACGAAATTGAGCGTCGAAGACAGGGTATTTTGCCCTTTCAATCGACTTTGTGTGCTTTGTGGAACCAGAGATATCACATTTTTGTTTCTCGTGACGCCACAGATTCACACTCGGCGGCACATGCCAATAATTTTTTATAACAATCACTTGCCTGTGAATTACTCATCTATAAATGGCGCATCATAAACACTTTTGTATCAAAATTCAACGTTTAAGACAGAGTATTTTGCCGTTTCAATTGTCTCTGTGCATCTTGCCAGAAATATCATTGTAACAAATAAAGCTGAGACTTTTGTCACCGGATGTTTTTGTGCAAGAGAGCACAAAAACGGGACTCTCAGAAGCTCTCTTGAGCGTCTTTCGAGTTTCCATTATCAGAAACGAATGTTAGTTGTCGCTAAGTTTTCTAACGAGTAAAGATCATCAGACTAACGGATTGACTAAGGAACGGATACGGCTAACGCTCTAACGGGCAAGGATCGGGTGCTAACGGATTAACCAACGCCACTAACGGATATGATTAACGCTCTGACGGGCAAGAGTCACCAGCTAACGGATTTACCAACGCTACTAACGGTTTTTATCAATTTTTCTAACTGATGACTAACGGATAGCTAACGTTTTAGCCCGTTTAATGGAAGGTCGTTAGTGTACGTTTTCCCGTGGAGGGTCACATATGTGTGTGAAATGCATGTGAAAAGTGTGTGAAAAACGTGTGAAAAATGTGTGAAAAGAGTGTGAAAATAGGACATTTTTCACACGTTTTTCACAAGGTGTTTCACATACATACTCCTAGTAGTGGTAGTATTTCTTAATGTTATCTCATTTCAATATTTTTGGTTTCCATTGCTTTATTACTGAAGTGATGGGCTGATTGTAGTTGAAGGTTGTCCTAAACTTTGTGGCGCAAACTGAGTTGAAAGTTGCTCGAAATTTAGTGCCGTAGCCATCATTTGTTTCTAGACAATTTTGGACATTCCAAGACCTTTCATCGGGAGAAATCACTTCCATAAAAAATAGTGTTGAGAAAGTCTAGTTTCGAGCTAAGAATGTCTAGCTGTCAAAATGTCTAGATGTCTTGCATTTAGCTCAAAATATTAACCGTTCCAAGACTTTTCTTTGGAAAAAACCGCCAGACCTAGAATAGACTTTTCGAAGACATTTCAGATCTAGTCGTCAACACAATTTTTAGATCTAGCCGTTTCATGCGGGAAGAATCGCCGCAAAATGGTATTAAAAATTTGATTGTAAAATGTAATAATCTTTGAATACAAATTGTAATAATTTTTCTAATGCATGATGTAATGAAAAATGTAACAATTTCCGAATAACAACATGCATGCTATTTCAAAATCAGTCTTGTGGCTCTGTCATGGCAGCGAATCCAGATCTTCAATTAAATTACTAGCTATTATTATTGATACTAATATTAATATCAATGATAGTATTATTGCTAGTGTTACAATGAAACAGTTGAAATGAGGAGATGTAATCAGCTTTGGGAAACCGAAGCGGACGTTTGTTTCCACTGATTTGAGTGTAATACAGGTCCCAATACAGGAGCAATATATTATGTAGCTCTAACTCCTATTGAATTATTGCACATTTTCTGTTCGATGTCTAAAGCTGCAAAAGACAGAATAGTTAGATTGAAAATTCAGGAAAGGTTTCTAGAGATGAAATGGCTGACTACTGGTGTGGGTTTTTCCCTGACTACTCGAACAAATAAAACGTGCCTGATACAATTTGTATTTCATAAACAAAGCCATATGAGTAGCTATGAAATTTTCGTTGAACATTAGTTCAGGGTGCAAGGGTAGGGCTAATTTAACGTGAGTTATGTACATACGGAACCAGAACACCATTATCACCACCATCTTCAAAGTAAGGAACGCAACAATAACCATTTTTATTCCCTGACACTTAGGAATCAATCATAAAATACATTCAACCATGCAACTCAAGGCTTTCATACGGCAGAAATATATCCTGTTCACAGCATCACATTTCCCCCCATACAACACAAGATGGTTAGCGAAAAAAGAGAAATAGCGTATAATATGATAATATTGTTAGATAGGAAAACAGAAACAGTGATAAAATATGAACGGACGAGTTGTAACCTCAAATGACTTTAATCGTGGCTTTTTTGTTTCTAGTAGATATGTGTAATAAAGAACCATCCATACCATGCCGCGATGAAACTTAGCCACGTGCTGACCCACTGAACAGAGTTAATTATCTCTCATAACCTAATAACAGCACTGCTATTTTTTCCTTTCAAACACATAATTTTGGGCACATTCACTCGGCGAATATCTGTGAAGTCATTTAGTTCTGGGATGTACACCTGGGGTAGTGGCTCTCAGTCTACATTATTTTAAAAAGTGTCGAGACAGCTCTCAATGAAGGGTGCGTATAAGGATGCATTCATAATGTTTATTGCATAACTTCTTCCAGAATGTCTGGGTTTAAACACGGCCCTACCGATGATGAGAGAGGGTTTGGTTGGTTATTGGGATTAAACCCGTGATTGTACGCATGATCACCGTTTTCAGGGTGTTGCCTGTTTTCACACGCATTATCACTGTTGTCAGGTTGTGGCCTGTTCTCACATGTATGATCACCGTTTTTAGGGTGTGGCCTGTTTTGACATGCATGAACACTGTCTCCAGGGTTTGGTCTGTTTTCACTAGCGTGGTCACCGTTTTCAGGATTTAGCCTGTTCCCATGGTCATGATCATCTTTTCCACGGTTTGGTCCTTTGTCACACGTATGTTCATCATTCTCCTCGTTTCATGCTTCCTGGCAACCTTGATCAGTTTCTTGTGTTGCATTGTATGACAAAGGTGTACCAACAACTGGAGAACTGTCTAAGTCTTGAGAAGGATTACTTTGAAGATCTGCGAAACACTCAGCCTCAATATTTATTTCACTCGAATTATATTCTTCTGGTAAGCAAACATAGCGTTCTCCATCATTCTCTGTAAAATGCCCCAAAGTGATAGTACATAGCAGATTTACGACGGTTGGAGAAATAGTAGCTATATACCCAGGTCCATTAGATGAAAGAACTTGGAACTCCACATTGTAAAGATGAGATGCAGCCTGAAGCATGATGTGGTCACCAAACGTACCATTTTAAGACATGGAAGACAGATATACTCTCACACTGGTTAGGGAACTAAAGGCCAATTTACGCAGAACAACTTTATCGCATATAGTGCATGTTTACAATAACCGTACCGCATAAGTTGTATTGTGTAATTTACATGCTACGTTTCAGGGTAGTGAGGTACTGGACATAGAAAATGCTTCGCTTCAGTTTGGGAGAATGACAGCCTCCCACACAGTTATTAGGGCCTTGTCACACATTCCTTCCCCACGAAAGCCCTAAGGACATCTGCGTGGGAGGCTACCAGAATGGGTACAAGAACAAGTTTTCTCAAACTGCCTTGAGTGCTTCGATCTATAACATTGTGGAAATAAGGGAGGAAATTTATGCTAAGAAAATGTTTTCTCTCTCCAGTAAGTTTTGGTAAATATCTTCAATTAACCAATCAGCTCAGGCACAGTATCTTGTTTAGTTTTTACATAACACAATACAAAGTTACCAATAAGAGCCTGGATGATGACTGATTTTATAGGCTGAGGGCCAGCTCCATTTTTACTTTTCTTATTTTTTATTTCCCACTGCACGAGATGCAGAATGGGTCTCCTTTGTGAAGAACATATCAATTGCAACATTGGTATAGCGTTGCCAGCTTTTAAATGCAGAGTAATATGCACGTTAGTGTGAATACCAGTAAACACCTGCTGCCCCCATTATTTCTATCATCTGTAAAATAAAAACAATCCCAAACATTTTTCTTCTCAAATACGTTTCCAAATAAGGTAAA
This sequence comes from Porites lutea, assembly GCF_958299795.1. Lineage (NCBI taxonomy): Eukaryota > Metazoa > Cnidaria > Anthozoa > Scleractinia > Poritidae > Porites > Porites lutea. Next base: position 21,232,460 of record NC_133201.1, read on the forward strand.
TGCTTTCAAAGATTGTTCATTTCATGCTTCAGAGACTTTGACTCCTGCTTCAGGTCTGAGATATCGACATTTTCATGGAATGAAACAGTTTCAATTTGGTGGTTTTCTTTCTGCACTTTCTAGAAGTTAATAGAGAAACAAGAAATAACATAGGCAACAAATCATGGAGAATATTGGATATGGCCTGGGTGCAACGCCATAACCCACTTTAATTATACCCGTAAAATTAAACACTACAGCAAATGAAATAAAACTAAAAGCTACATGTAAGTGTGCCAGGGGGCACAAAAACATGGGGTGGGATAACTGGCGTAAGGTTAGTTCTCCTATAGCCATTGACAATGGTAGCAACAGTGAACTGAGGTGCTTTTAGGCCGGACTCACAAAGCCTAAAGGAGGACGAAAAGCGATCCTAAATAACTCCTAAACAGATATACCCAGGAAAAATTAATCGGAAAGGCTAAATTAATTCAAATCACACTCATCTGAAGATTAACAAATGAATCCTTTCCTTCATTCATTGTAGCCAGTCACGGCGAGGATTGGTGCTTGAAATGAAGAAACAGATGTGAGCAAAATGTTAAGATTCAACTTGAATGTCTGACAGCCACAAGTTTCTTAAACGCAACTTGAGCTTTAATTTCTACCAGAAGCTTAAGAGAACTCTGTTACAGGTCAATCCACGACAAAAGAGAGCACACTGGTATGTTGAAACTGCTTATATAACGCGAAGACAAAACACCTGTTTATACAATTCTTGACTTGTTATAGAAAGTTCTAGAAAACATTACATAATATTCTAATTGGGTCCTTGAAATAAACAAATAGTCATAACAAAGTACTCAACGTCAATGCGTCTGTGTTACTGCTTGTGTTTCTTCCTCAACACTCCTCATTCAGAGGTGGAACAAGACAGCATCTCATCCAATCCAAACATCTTTCTTAATTTTCTGAACTGTTCACGACCAAGGCCTTTAGTAAGCATATCCACAACCATTTCCTCTGTACAACAGCAGCTCAGCTCCACATTTCCATTCTGCACCTTTTCCTCGATGAAATGGTACTTGATTCCAATGTGTTTTATGTGCCCATGAACCTTCTTGGCCAAGCAAATCGCTGATTGGTAGTCTTCATAGATTCTTGTTGCTACTTCTGGGTTGCTTCTGAAATCATGATCCATTCATTCAGGGGGCCAGTGGAATTCACCGACAACACGTGGTTAACCATCAAGCCAACACAATCACCATCTCAACTACTGCTATCTCTTCGCCTCACTTCAGCCTTATTCACCGTCAACTTGTTGCTCCTGGCCTCCTTTCGATTTGAGTCACTCTTCTTCTTGACCCATTTGTTACAGTTTGACCTGATGTGGCCAAGTTTCCCACAGTGATGGCACTTGGGTCCCTTTCCTTTTGGTCTTTGTTTTCCAGTCATCATTCCTTCTCTACTTCTCTCAGAGCCTACTCGTTCTTTCAGTTTTCTTTCATCATGCAGCAAACACGCAGTAAGAACTTCCATCCTAGGCACAGCCTCATTCGCTTCAAGGGCAGTAACCAATGCATAATATGATTCTGGTAAGCTGGCCAGTAAGCGCACAACAAGGTCTTCATCAGAAATAGGATCCTCAATCACTGACTGCCTATCAGAAATCTTGGTCATAGCTTTAACATGTTCCTGTACAGAAGCGCCCTCTTTTAGCCTCAAAGAAAAAAGTTTACGCTGCGCTTCCACCTTGTTGGCCCATTTTCTTTTCTGAGACGTACTTTCTAGCTTTTGCGATACCTCACTAGGGTCTTCTGGGTCGCCAATCAAGTACAGTAGAGACGGTTGAACAGTTAGTATGATCGTTGCCAATTCTTTGTCTTTCCTAGCTATAAATTTTGGGAAGTTTTCATCTTTCACACCAGGAGACTGTTCTGTACAGCTTACTATTCCCCATAAGCCTTCTTTCAATGAAGCCATTCGACACTGGACCTTCCATGTAGCATAGTTCAATTCATCTAGAAGGAACTACAGTCATGCCTCTCGATTCTGACGCCATCTTGAAAATAACTCCAGGCCAGGCAGCACGGCAAGGAAAAAAATCCCGGGCTTTCCACGTACACAATCAATCAGTTCTCTGACTCTATTTCAGCTCGGTGACTAGCTCAGTTGCAACGTTCTGGGCCCATAACCTGTTAAGATTCAACTTGAACATCTGTGACAGTCACAAGTTTCTTCAACACAACTATGACTGTACTCATTTTGTAGTTGAGATGTACAATGTTGTATGCTACTGAAAGACAGTGTCTTTTGGTGTACTGCGAATCAAAAGTTTAAATGCAGTTTAAAGATGAGTGTGAGCCTGGTTTTAGCAACTGAACACTTAACAGTGTAAGTAGAGTCATAAAGTGACGTCTGTTTCTCCTTAGGTTCCTAAATTTTCTCAGTCCTCTTCCTAAAAAAGTCCAGAGTTCCCATTGAAAAAATCCCGTAACAAAAAGACAAACATCCACACAAGATTTTTTTCTATGGCGTAAGCGCTCCTTCCTAAATCCGGGGACTTTTATTTGAAAATGTCAATCAATCTTCCCGTGCGTAATGTAATTTCTGGTAAAAATGCACTTCCAGTTCGTCCTTACAAACAATTCTTTTAGAAAAAAGGCACAAGAAATAATCCTTAACATTTTCCCTCTCCTGGATTTACATTTGACTGAAAATCCAACACTTCAATTGATCTCTTTTACAAATATAACGCAAATTGTTCAAATGTTCCAATAACTGTTCAGATGTTAAAATTCAAATGCTCAAATGTTGAAAGGTTCAATCTGTCAGATTTAGACTTAAAATTCTCTGACTAAACAAATCATGAACTGTTCAACTGTTCCTACAAGTGGTCATGATGCAAATCTTTACGACTATAGCTAGTTAGTTCACTGTTCTGTCCGGTCACTTAGTAATCTTCAAATTCCAACGGTGAAATTCTGGAAATTGGTCTTCGTTTCACCCCTTCTTTGGTTCTAACGTCTACGACTCGTACTAGTCCATCTTTACCAGGATGCACTGCCTCTATTCGTCCAAGCTTCCAATCCCGTCTTGGTGCGTCTGGATCAATTACCAACATCACGTCCCCCACTGTTAGATTCTTTGAAGGTTGGAACCACTTTTGCCGGGATCCAATACTTGGCAAATACTCTCTCATGCAACGACTCCATACTCTACAAATCAGTTCCTGTATTCGTCTCCATCGTCTACGCACACTGACTGCCGTCGTATCGACTGTGTCTGGGGCTAGCTCTCCACCCATTTGTCCAATTAAGAAATGGTTTGGGGTCAGCACAGGCTCGTCATTGACATCTCCACTAACTGTAGTTAAAGGCCTCGAATTTAACAAACTTTCGGCTCCAGTAAACACGGTTTGTAATTCTTCATCATTGACATCAGCTTCGTTCAAAATTACATAAATTGCCCTCTTGGCTGACTTGATCATTCTTTCGAAGACACCGCCAAAGTGTGGCGCTTCTGGTGGGTTAAACTGCCACTCAATTCCTTGGTTGGAAGTAAGCTTTTGAATTTTGTCTTGGTCCATGCTATCCACTAACTCCTTGATTTCTCGTGCTGCTCCGACGTAATTACTTCCATTATCACTGAGCATCAACTTAGGCCACCTCGTCTAGCCACCATACGCACATTTAAGCATCCGTCTCCAGGGAGGCAGCCATTTCTAAATGACAACAGTGTGTCTGTAAACACACAAATAAGCAAAGGTAGCGCTTCACTCGTGGTCCACCTCGTCCTTGCATCGTGTAGAATGGTCCTGCAAAATCTGTCGCACAATTTGCAAATGGTTTCTGAGTCATCTCTAATCGAATTCTAGGTAATGGTGCCATTAGTTGTCGTGCTGGACAGCCCCTGAATCTTCGGTTACATTCCGCACATTCCTTGATACATTTCTTCACTTGTTGTCGTCCTTGAATCACAAAGTACTGCTCTTGTAAATGGTTTAATGTAAAGTTCACTCCCATCTCGTGACCTTCCCTCTCATGGTGATACTTCACGATTAACTTGGTAACGATGTGATTTTTTGGAAGGATGATTGGAAACTTCGTCTCTTCTGCCAAATCATCTGAATATAGTAGTCGCGTGTTTGATCAAAGAAGTCCCCCACATAACTTTGGTGTAATCTTTAGTAACGTACTCTTACTAGGGAGAGGCTTGTTGTTTTCAAGTGCTCTTATCTCGTCAGGAAAGCATTTTTGCTTAGCCGCCCTGATGATTTGCTCTTCTGCTTGATTAAGTTCCCTTGGGTTCAACTCCCCACTTTCTCCATCGTTTTGAGGCTTTTTGACATTTGCTAAGAATCGATTAATCCAACCAGTCACCCGCACCAAAGAAATTCCGATCTCCAGCTTTCCTTTTGGCTTGGTTCTGTACCATTTTGAATACTCCATTGGGTCTGGTGAGCTCTTTGGTTCGACTGTTTCCACGTAATAGCTCTGTGCATTCATGCTTAGCTCCTTTTCCACGAGCTGTTCTCTTTTCACTGATTTAACTTCTTTGTACGCTTCTGGGGCTTTTCCAAATTTCCTCTCTGGCCACTCATCTTCTCTACGTTTTAGAAACGGGGGTCCATACCACTAGCAGTCATCCTTAACTAGCTCTTGAACTGAAGCTCTTTGAGTCCCTTGATCCACAGGGTTGAGTTTCGTTGGAACGTACCGCCATTGGTCTGGACTGCTCTCGTCATGAATTTCCCCAACCCGGTGGGATACAAAAGGTTTAAGATTTCGACTCTGTCCTTGGACCCAAAACCCGACATTTACACTGTCCACTCAAAAAGTGGCCTTGTTCCTAGGAAGCTCCAGTGCTGCACATATCTTCAATGGCAGTCGGAGACCAGTCAATGCTCCCATGAGTTCTAACCGCGGAATGCTCATGGCCTTCAATGGCGCCAACCTTGACTTTACAGCAACTAATCTTGTGCTAACTGTTCCATCTTCATACTCATGGCGAACGTACGATGCTGCGGCATAAGCCTTCTCAGACGCGTCACTGAACGTGTGAATAGTAACATCTTGAAGTTCCTTGTCTTCCTTCAGACATCGTAAAACACAGACCGCACCAAGTTCTCCAAGTTCCCAGAACCATCTTTTCCATTCCATTTTAAAATGATCTGGCAATTCTTCATCCCATCCGAGAGCTTCAATCCAAGCTTCCTGCATCAGCATTTTAGCTCGCACTACGAAGGGCGTCAGAAATCCAAAGGGGTCATAAATTGAGGCCGCTTTCTTCAGCACGTTCCTCTTTGTTAATATCAATTCGTCTGGGGGTGGAACAACGGAAAATGAGAACTTGTCTTCCTGAACAATCCACACGACTCCCAAGGTCTTCATCACTGGAAATTCTTTCTTTTCGATATCCACTTTAGTTGCTCGATCAGCTTCTGGTACGTCCATGATAACTTCAGGCTTCTGAGAGAGCCATTTGCGAATGTGAAATCCTGCTTTATCTCCAAGGTCAGTTAACTGCTGTTGCATCTCCTTTGCTGTTTCCACCGTTTCCACTGAAGGCATCAGGTCATCCATATAACAACTGTTCTTCACCGCTTCAGCTGCTAGAGGATACTCTGCTCTGTGATCATCCGCATGCTTCTGCCACACATGCTGTGCACAAAAAGGACGGTAACACCCTCTGAACACATATCTCAAGAATTCGTAAACTTCTGGCTCCTTGCTCTGATCCATATTTCTCCATAGAAACCTGTGTAGTGGCCTGTCTTCAAGAGTAAGGGCAAGCTGATGATACATTTGACTTAAGTCACCCACCAGGGCAACCAGTTCCTTTCGAAATCTGACTAGAATGCTAAACATGTCCGCTTGCAGTTTCGTCCCCGGTAACGCTTCACTGTTCACACTCTTTCCTTGAAACTTAGCTGACGCATCAAATACAGTCCTCGTTTTCGTTGTAGTCCTGTCAGCACGCACAACGGGAAAATGGGGAAGTAACCATTCTTCAGTGGGTGTTGGCTCATCTGGCAGCACTCAGCGGATGTAATTCTTCTCAAATATTCTTCAATGACTTTCTGACATTTTATTGCAGAAACGCTTACCATCTCTTGAATTCTGTCAAATATTGGAAGACCCACCTTTGAATACAGTTCAATGATCCAGTGTTAATGTGGTTCTTTATTCTTGAAGCACCACGTCATGCTTGCTTGCAGAAGTCCAAGATTTGTGGATGTCTGATAGTTCTTTTGATGCAGGTTGGTGTCCTTGGCGCGAAATTTAGTTAGGACACTGAATATCGATTTGGGAAGATTTGAATGACCCTTTCCTAAGTCAAGATCTATTACCTTTTCTGCATTGTTTGCCCTCTTAGCACATTCTCTCATATGCAAGTCCATGAAGGTCACATTTCCAGGCATGAGCAGAGTGATATGGCTGTCCTTGGCATTTCATGTCTGGTTAAAACCCATTCTCACTTGCCTTGCACTCCTTACAACTACATTTAACCAAAGGATAAAAAGAACAAAATCTCCCTTCCCACTCATGAATGTCCCTGTTATGGTATTTGCCAAGAGTCAGCATAGTTTCTCTGTATTTATCAGGGCTAGTTCCAGGATCAACTAATGCACAGTAATGGTTCCATTTGGCATTTTGTATAAAGCCCTGGCCAATACCACCACAAACAGGTTTCTCCTTTTTAGCAACAAAAGTATGCTTTTTGCCAGCACAACAGCACTTCACTGATTTAACTGCAGGAAAGTCTGATTTGTGCAAGGCGATGAACCCTTCACTAAATGAAGACATGGTTTTTAACTCTTCAAGCCTTTTACCATGCGCCCTCCCAACGTGACTCCCACACAACATTATTTTAGACTCTTGTGCATTTGGAAAAGAATACCGAAATCCTTTGGCAGATGAGGAATCTGTGTTGTGCCAATTGGTAGCCACTTTCAGGCCTTCATCCTTAGCCGTAGCCCAAAGGGTCTGACTAAGGTGGCCCTCTGATGACTTGGCAGCACCTTACCATAGTTCCTCATCACAAATTCTGTTTGCATCTCTCATAGACGAATGCCCATAATAAAGAAAGACACCTGTGATGTAATTTTTTATAACAAAGGTGCAATTTTCACTGAAGTGCCCCCCTATTAGCCAGCACCCATCATAGCATGTCACCGCTCTGGACCAGCAACTGATTTGATCTGATGAGACCTGTTTCATTTGATGCGTGGCATCATCACACATCTCATCTAAAATATCCTTGATGTATGGGAGTGCTAGCTCTATTACTTCTAAAAAAGGTTTATCTGAAGTTACACCTAATCCCAACCCCTTCGCTAAAGTTTTCTGATAAGCAGCATATCCGTGCCCACTAATAAAAAAAGCTAGAGAAAGGACCAAGGACACCAGGTGTCTTCTAGACTCAAGGGCTAGTTGGCTGCTCCTGTAGTCAATGTCTACTTCCCGACAGCCACAGCATGTGAACTTGACATATATGGCCCCACCAAGTCCTTTCTTGTTGTATGCTGTTAAGACAAGTTTTCCTACATAAAAAGGTTCAAAGGGTACAATAAAATTATAAATTATAACTTCCTGAAATACCGTTGTATGACATTTGCAGACTGCAGACTGCAAACTGCAGACCGCAGACCGCAGACTGCAGACTGTAAATTGTTTTCACCAGTTGTAATTTACGTACAGGGCACCTAGACTCACAACAGCCTCCTAAGCTAAATTATGTATATGATTAGTATGAGGGCCGGAGTTTATCGATAAAACATCAAAACTTGCTAAAAATGACGTTTTTTACATGTCTTTCTGAGGTATGTATATTAAATGGCACTTAACGTGAATTTTTAACGTTTTATGAATCTTACGATTAATTCCCATAGAAATCCTTATTTCGAGGAGCCTTTTGTGACTGAGGGCACCCTGTGATATGACTGACACCGAAACACCTTATTCCCAGGCTTCTAAGAAAGTAAAAGAAAATATGGTGATGGTATGGCTCGTTTCTCTTTTTCTCATCGGGAACCCGAGCTATTGTTTTCTGAAGGAAGCATACTAAGTAAGGAAAAGACATTCCTAGTTTTGGGGAAAAAAGAAGAAGAAGCAGTACTGCAGGAAGTGAGTAAAAATCTTCACATCGACGTATCGATCGGTAAGAGTGCCTGGTACATTTTGGGCTGTAGAAAGCAGCTCAATTGAACGATTTAAAGCTTATTGTTAAGACGTTTTAACTTAATGTTTTGCAACATGAAAGGGTAATGGGGTTGTTTACGGACTGGTAAGACAGGTGTAGATTACTTCACGTCATGGCTTGGCGAGCTGCTGCTAGCACTCTTCTTTAGTTGTACAGGTCAAATTGTCCTGAATTGTGTCGACATACATCGGCGTATCCAAGTCACAGGAATTTTAAGCTGATTTGATGATCCGAGGAATGTTAACTTGAAATGTATCAGTTAACATAAACTTTTTATGTATTAAATGACAAGGAATTGAAAGGTTAGAACTTCAATAACAGGAACGTAACCATTATATATTATTCCAAACTTTGGCATGCTGGGGAGGGGGGGGAGGGGTAATCCCATAAATTTCGAATAAGTGTGTGCCGCCCAGGGTCTTAACCCTGACACTATGAAATATGAGACGAACATAGATTGATAACATATTAAGGCTCAAACCCGAAAATGACACCCTTGTCAAGGGGAAGATTAAAAACTAAATAGTAACAATGGGTAAAAATGTAACCTGATTTGAGCATAAACCATTCCCTACTAGGCGGCACACAACCTGTGTATGGGAGTACCTCCCAGACTAGGTACAAGCTAACTGGAATCCTTTGAACACAAATTCTTTGTTCAGAGGAGGGAAAAGCTCATAAAGGGAAATCCATCGTCCTCTCTCCTTGTGTTTAAAACATTAAAACTGCACATGTCATTGTCGTGAAATATGTTTGTTAAGTGGTAACACAATGTTAATGTCCTTTCGGTCTTAGATAATGGTGATGTTCGAAGACTGCTTTAAAAAATTCTTGTGGACATCTAGCATCCTTTGGCGATCTTCGGAATTGATGCTTACATGAAGCGATGCTTGGAAATCAACATTTTTTGCCCGGAGACAAACGGGATTTACGTGGTAGTGGGTGGCCTCCAGTTTCTTCGTAATTTTTGTTGTTCCTGTTGACTTGTCATACCAAGAACGATACTCTTTAGTTGACACTACCACGTCAAGTGGATGAGGGGGCACACTCAAATCAGACGGTCAAAGTTTTCCTCGGCAACCATAGCATACTCTAGCCGTCGGCTTGTCTAGCCATTTAAGGTGGTATCGCTGCTCAATGTGATCTGCAACAGCAAGTGAATGAGAACAAAGAGAGGCAGTTTTAAAACCTTCCCACTGACAAATGCAGACTCCGTTTTTCTTTACCGCCACAAAATAAGAAGTTGCCCTGGTATCACCTGGAACAAGAAAACCTTTATGATTTCCTGGAGCTTCCACGATGTTAGTGCGGCTAAGAAGCAAGCACGCAGCTTTGTTGTATGATGGTAAGAAAACTGAGGATAAGCCAGTTTCACAAAAAGGAATGGAGAGTGAATGTGCTGTTGAAGTCTCCTCACGTATTTCCCTCGTTTCTTCAGGGGGACTTTCCCCACCTTCAGGGTCTTGTTGACGTCCTTCCCCACTTTCTTTAAGTCCCAAATCATTTTGCTGGCTGTAAATGCCTCCTCTTGGCACCGTGGTTACGACTGGAAGGGCTTCATGGAACTCCCTTAAATGCTTTTTCCTTTTCTCTTCCGACCAATCATATGTCCAAGAGTGTTCATCAACCTTAAAATGTTGGAACCCTGAGCTATTGCAAAGGGTCTGTTACCAATTATGGCATCTTCGACATAAAGTAAGATAAAGTAAAACGAAATGTGATGATTTCAGAAGTTGAGAAGGGTGGCTTAAATATGCTCGATATTAATTCTATGGTTCGTACCAGACGAGTGATATGTATAAAAAAATATCTGGAAGACTATAAAAGTCTGTGGAAAGCTCTTTTAAATGAGGTTCTTATCCCCATTGGTGGGTAGCTCATATTGCATTGTAATTTTGATACTTCTAAATTAAGAATTTATCTACCAAGTTTCTACAAGCAATGTCTCGATGCGTGGTCAGAAGTAAATGCAAAAACACCCAGCTTGCTACATGAAATTGCAAATGAAGTTATTTGGAGTAACAAGCTTCTCTGCATTAATAAGAAATCTGTGTATTGTAGAGATATTGCAGATTTAGGGTTTTTAAAAATTTGCGATTTATTTTCAACTAAAGAAAATCTCAATCCTGAGCAAGGTTTCTTCATTATCGGTATTATTAACTCTATGCCTGCCAGTTGGTGCTTGACAATTAAAAGGGCAACTACTGCACCGATGATTGATCCACTTCCGGATTCACCTACTATCCTTATAAGTAACAATTTGGTTCCAATTCTTGATGCTTCCTCAAAGCAAATCTACCGGCTTTTCCTGGAGAAAAAACAAACAACGCCTACTGCTAAAGTAAAGTTAGCAGCAAAGTATTCAAACATTGATATTGATTGGAAAAGTGTTTATTCGCTATCTTTTCGCACAACATTAGAATCTAAACCGTATTGTCTTTACAAACAAAAAACTGTTTCGTTTCGGCTTGGCTGAGTGGCCATCGTGTGCTTTCTGCCAAACAGAGGTTGAATCCGTAGAGCATTTACTCTTTTCCTGTAGAGTATCATCTAGTTTTTGGAAACATGTCTTGTCCTTGTTGCGCGATAATAACATCTCTGTTGATAACCTTAAAGAAGAGGACGTCATTTTTGGTAAGTTCGATATTGCAGAAGATTTTCTCCTGTTTAACCATATTTTGCTTCTGGGTAAGTTTTATATTTACTCTCGGAAATACCAAAATGGTATACCTTCTCTTCTAGGTTTTATAGCCAGGACAAGGCGTATTTACAACATCGAACTCCATATTGCCAGGAAAAGAGACAAATTAAACAATCATTTTAGAAAGTGGGAAAAGTTAATAAGCGTTTTTACGAATAAGTGATGATATGATTAATTTCAATCATTAGTTTAAAGTGATGTCATTGTAATTTACATACTAAGTAACTCAGGGTCGTAACATGGTATATCCAGGACCCATTGATCCCTATTTTCTTGCCGTTATTTTAATCCCTGAGCCCTGATAAAAAAATTGACCCCATCCATGTTTTACACAAAATTTTAACTTAGACAACTTTGTTTATTTCCAAATATAGAATACAGAACATGCTTAAATGGGCTGATGAGAAAAAAAAATTAACTTTAATTTTTAGTGCAAGTTGTAGGTTCTATCAG
>NC_133201.1:21261297-21273797 GCF_958299795.1 Porites lutea
ACAACCGACACCTAAAATTCGCGCTAGTGATGGCTTAAGTCTTGTCATGGAGCTTGTGAGATAACTGAAGGCTTCCTGATCTCGATGCTTGTGAATAAGTGTAGGCCCAAGTAACACTGGGTGCTTGCCTGTTCTCTTCGACAAGAGCAGCTGATGCCAGTATGTGGTTGGTGTTATGTAGAACTCCCCACAGTTGTAAGTAGTGTCAACGCTCAATATTCCGGGCTTGGATGGATTCGTACAAAATCGTTCCAAGTCTAGTAGCTGACGGTCATCGGAAAGAAATGCAAGTGGCTGAGGCGCTCCTTGGACAAATCGGAGAAATCTATTCGGATGTTTGCTGTCGTCGATACATTTCAGAATCACAGAATAAGTTCGTCTTTTTGACCAGGTCTTGCAGTGTAGGTACTGCTTTAGTGGTGAATTGACTGTTCCTTAATTTTTTGAACTGACTGACCGAACGTGGCCTAGCAGAAACTTTACAAGTTGAAAGGCCACCGGCCTCCTCTCGAGTTTCCACGTAGACATCTCGTGAGCTCTTACCTGACTTCAACTTCTTCTTGATCGCGTTCAGTGTAGATGGCTGCATGCGGGCTTTCTTGCATGGGGACACTTTGTGCTCTGATTCCTCAAATCGATAACACAAGAGGATGTACTAGTATGGGGTACCATCTGATTTACGAAGACTGTAGATCCTACGCTTAAAGTCTTTATACTTAGCATGCACAAAGTAGGTACGTTGAAGAACATATCTTTTATTCCTCAAGGTGATGTTTGACATTTTTGTGCCGTTATTTCTCCAAGAGAAGTCGTCAGACTTGAGGTCTTCACCTGCAGGTATATCTCGATCATTAAGAAACATAACGTTCTTTTGGCAAACTGATGGTCTGTCTTTACAAATTGCAAAACTGGGAGGATTTAACAGATACCACGCAAGCTCCTCAGAAGTAAAGTTGTCTTGAATTGCAAGATATGGTAAGCTTGTTTGCCCTCTAAAATAATTGACGTCCTCTCTCTTGACATCTTGCAATGAGAATGACATCCCCTCTGACTCGGAGGAGCTTTAGGAATGAAAATAGGTAACTTCAATAGCCTGTACATTGATAAGTATGAAATAGTAAAACAATTCGATCTGTAAAAATTGCTTCGACTCTGTTCTCTCTTCCTATATGAATTCCCATACCTAACAGCACTTCAATAACGTTGTAATGGAAAAATGGAAAAAAGGTAGGACTCAATAAAATTGTAATTAAGCACGTAATTTACATTGATATGTAGATCACAAAGAAGTTATGGACTTAAAAGAATCATTAGATTTTGGGAACGTTCTACTCAATATCATCAGTGTAAGTTTTCAACAGAAGAAATTTAGGAGGCGTGAACATATTTATCACATGAATGTGCCGTGACAATGGCTGAGATGTACTTATTGATTACTTTTTTCCCTTTTTTTCTTTTCCATTTTCCTATTTCAACATTAATGCAGTAAGGTGGCATCGAGTGAGTTCTCAGTAAAAAAAAAAACAACACAACTGGGCAGATGTTGATGTCCTAAATAAGGCACCTATACCCCCCCCCACAGACACACACACACACACACTCACACAAACACAAACATCCAAAATATTTAAGCAAAAAATATAAGATGACACGCACCTGTCTTCACTGGAGCTAGGACTTGATACTTAAATGAATTTACTTTGGTTGAGCTAAAGGACAGACTTACTGTCACCGCATTGTTAAGAAAACAGCATTAAACCGTCAGAAAGCTGATAGTTATGAGAGACGGGTCTTTAATCTTTAATCTTTAATCACAGTTCGTAACCATACATAACTGATACAAATGAACTAATACTAACATATACAGTCGAACAAAAATACAAAAATGGTTAACAGGACGGTAGTAGGGGGAAACCAAATTCCCATGCTAAGACATACCCTCCAAAAAAAAAAGAAAAAAAAAATTAATGAATATATAAACATATATTAAGAGACTATAAATTAGACTATAAATTATAAACCTAGATGCCTAATAATAATGCATAAACTTATTGTAAAGACACTATGCCTAGTATTTAAGGTAAATTATGAGCGAAGGTACTTAATCAGTGAAAGTTTAAAAGACTGAAGGCTAGGAGATGACATTACTTCAGAAGGCAAAGAGTTCCAATCATTAATATATCTATGAAAAAATGAATATTTAAAATAATTTGTACGGGCAACTTTAGGCCTTATTTTATACTCATGCTTACTTCTAGTTCGAGTTATTCCAATCATATCAAAGTAATGATGGTAATTGATATCACAGTAACCAAATATAATCTTATACATTTGAACTAGGCTAAGATATTTCCGTCTCAGTTCTAAAGAGGTGATCTCTTACCTTCCTGGGAGCTCTCATCCTTGTAACATGTAATTTTACAATCTGAATCACTAACGAAAAAGAGCAAAATACAGAGCTGAGACAGATGACTTAACCACACCTCTGACCCTAATACTAGGGCCCACTAAGGTCTACAAATAAGCAAGCCACGGTTTTGGAACAAGAAAACATTGGCACTGTCTTTAACGTTGATCTTTCCTAAGTAGGCTGCCCCTCTCCCCATTCCTCCTGGATATAATGTGACCCAATTCAGTATAACGTGAATAAATTTCCAGGTTATCACACAGATATCCACACAGATACCCGCCCCCATTTATACCCTTAAATCATAAAGGTACAAGTTACCTGCCCCTATCAACTAGATTTGAAGCCTGCCTGACACATATTCTCAATGACAGGTTCATATATCGAGTGAACATCACTCTCTTACAATTCAGGACCCACACCCTGTCCTAAACAAAGTTTTATACAGAGAGGCTCCGCAGGGGTCAAAGCAACCACCCTTTAATACACCATTTTTTAACAAATGGTACCCCTTTCTTATACCTTTTATTGACAAATGGTACCACTTTCACGTTCTACTTTGAAACCCTACATCCCCTTTAACTGCTGTCAAAACGGCATTTAAATATGAATAACTCACTAAGTCAGGAAGTTTTTTGGCCTTTTTCAAGCCATAAAATGCGCCTGTTTGCCCTTTTAGGGCCTTTCACTGACCGCAATGACAGTTTCCCTACGCTATCATGTACCTCCACTAGTGAAATTCCCACTCTTTCATATACATAAAGTCTGAAAAATTTTGGGCGTGGCCCCTATACTGATTACCCCCTCCCCCTGGAAATCCTTAACTTGGTACGACGTAAAGCCTCGAGTTAACAAGAAATTCGAGTCAAGAACTGGTCAATCTCTCACGCAGTTGCAAAGATTTGATTTACGAACAATCACCAAAAGTATTTTCTTCCGGTAATCTTTTGTCGCTGATCAGTAACATGCTGTCCATGATATTCCAGTTATTTGTGAAGAAGGCTGTGAATGATATTTACGCTGGCTTGATTTGCAACACATCAATTCTGGTTGAGTCTAGTGGAGATCAAATTTCTGTATTCTGCGCCCAAACAGAAAGCCTGTTCACAGGCCATTTAAAATAGATAAGTGCTCTTTTAGGCAACAAACTTACTTGTTACCTGTTAAACATTCTAAACATTCTTAGCTTTTTGGTTACAATAGGAACAAAAATTATGAACTGTATTTGTAAAGCAAACAGGAGTTTATCAGGAGCGAACATGACACTATATTTAGAAATGTTGAGAGAATTTGCGTTGTCATGACAAATTGGTCGCATTCCCAGACTACAAAATTGGCCAAAATTCCCCTGAAAAGGGAGGGAAAATGAAACATTCTCCATCCTACCATATCTCATTATACCAGATTTCTCAGTGGTAAGTGAATACATAACACTGTATACTTTCGAAAATTCTCAGACCCCCACAAAAATTTATTTAGGGGCGACATATTATAAGCTTAATAAATCTCTAAGATTTTGGTTCTCACACTAAATACCAGCATCAATTTAAGAATTATACTAAAACTACCCACTAGAGCCTTTATATGATGTTATTTCCTTCACGTAAAAACATTGCTTCGGTGCGTGTTAACATGAAATGGTTCTGCAAGTGGTGTTCATATTATTAATTGCAGATTGAGCGGATAGAGTCTATTACACATGGTTTCTCATTCACAGTATTTAGATTCCTTCCACATCACAAATACAGCTGACGATTTATTTCTGGTATTCCAGGGTTTAGTTCATTTCTGGTATATTCTAACATTCCACAGACAAATTGCTCAAAACAAATTGCATGTTTATGTTTCAATATTCGCTTCCCGCGCGCCGTACAAACAACAGGTTAGACAATGTTCTTGTGCAATATCCCACCGCATTCCGAACTTTCTTTGCTGTAGAATTACTTAATAGACAAGTATTAGTCAGCTACTTGTTATTATCATACAACGATAACCTATTAAGAAGAAAAAGAAAGAATCGTACCTTGAATCCGTCAAAGCCATTTCTTCTGAAACGTTACAGCCAAAGACAACTTGGGAACGAGGCTGTTGTAACTTTACGCAGGAAAAGTTAACGTTGTACCCAGGGCCCCAGGCTAAGGCTGATTTCCAATTTTTTTTTGACGTTCCTTTATTGATGATGACGTCACCTTTATTCTTATGTTTTCAATGTGTATTATTTTACAATTAGTGTCACGCAAATAACAGTCTGCAGTCTGCAGTCTGCAAATGTCATACACCGCTGAAATACATAATGATGTACGTCAAACAATTTTTTGTTACTGTAAAACAGGCTCCACAAGTGGGCAAGATGAGACAATATTAGACTGCTCAAGATTTTCTATTTTGTTTGGCAATAAAAGTAGATTTGGTAATAAAATGAATCCTTTATTGACTGATGAATTAGTTTGTTGAAAATGGCTGAAAAATGGCATAGTTCTTTTTTTGGCATTTTTATCAACCTAGGGTAATCAAGACAACTGTGGGAAAAAAAATTAGAGAAAAAAAAAGAACATGAAGAACAAATAACTTACTGGGCAAATATCCAACCAACCTCGCAATGGGGAATAAGGCATATTTTTAGTTTTTTATCGGTGCATCCATAATGCAAACAGGAATATTTAGCTAAATCGAGAATGGGTTTCTTTTGAACACTGATGCAACTTGTAAATTTTGCAAACTACAACAAGAGAAACTAACCTTTACATTTTCCTTTGTTTGAGGAGCAATTGAAAAATTCGTTGAATTGATCAACTAGGGACACA
The DNA here is from genome assembly GCF_958299795.1 of Porites lutea. NCBI lineage: Eukaryota > Metazoa > Cnidaria > Anthozoa > Scleractinia > Poritidae > Porites > Porites lutea. The sequence continues at coordinate 21,266,509 of NC_133201.1, forward strand.
ATGCTAGAGGTGGTGGCTATAAACAGTCCTTCTGGAACCTCAACACTAAAACAACAGGTCAGAACAATAACATTTTAAACTCAGAAGTAGTCAGTTCTAACAGAAAGGGGCAAATACCAACAGTCAATAAGTATATGATAATGACAAGTGCAATCTTATGGGCCTACCTCGGTGTAAAAACCTGTGAAGTGTTTCTTTGTTTTCTAGCTATTATTTTGTTTTACATCACTTGTGAGTTTCAAGGATTTTACACCGAGGATGAATCTTCTCGGGAACATGGAAAAGTAAAATTGTTCTCCTCGAGCGTGAAACTAACAACAACAAAAAATGTAACAACAAATCAATAAATTGTGAAAAAAAATCCCTTTTAACGGCTTGCTGTTGGAGCCTCTTTTGTAAAAACTTACCATTTCTTCTTGCTTTCCGTCACAATCATTTTTTCTGGTGGTTCATATAGTCAGAGTCATCAAAGTCAGAATCCTCTTCATGATGAGCTGGCACATTGTCAGTCACATTTGCTTCGAGTGGAGATTCATTAGTTTCCAAGACAAAGCTCTCCTCAGTTCCTTTTTCTCTCAACTGTTTCTCTACATCTCTACTGCTTTTAATGGTCTTTCCACTCGGATTTACGTATCAAAATAAAACCTTGTCTCCAGATGAAGATTGCCTTTCACTTATCGTCCATCCAGCTTCCCTCAACTTGTCAAAGTCAAGGCCAATCCTTGATTTAACTCCCGAACCCTTGGCTTCATTACCACTTACTGCTATTCCTTTCGGTTGTTTGCTCTTTTTCGTCTGAGGCATCAAAATTTTTTTTACTTTTTTGCATGACCTTGCATTTGAATATATACTTCAATCACTCGCTCACTCGGTCACTCGCTTCAGTTCGATCTCTGTGGTATGTTTGTCACAGGCTGTCAACAGGATTGTTGAGGTGTTGTTGCTATGCAGTGCCGTCATAGCTTGCCCTGATTGGTTTCATGGGAAAAATTGCACCCTGTAAAAGGTAAAAAGGGCCCACGATAGGGCCATTTTTTTTATTAGCCGCTGTAAGCAATAATTGTAGGCATCAAAAACATGGCTGCCACTGAAAAGAAGCTTATGTTGGCATTCAAGACGATTTTTGGGGAGTTTGAGCTTGATTTCACGAGAAAAATTGCCTGTTTTATCAGAGGTGGGAGCCTGTTCAGTCTAATAACTTCTCCTGTGTTTATCGTAAGCACTTGAAACTTGGCAGAGGCAAACCACATAGGTTACAGAAGATTTTTACGGGAGTACATCAAAAGCCTTTGAAAATGCTTCTTGCAGTGATCTCAAATATTTCATAGAAATGCAAAATTCTTTTAAGAGAGATTTTTTTTCCAACTGTTTTTTCCGTGACGTACTCCCGTACGATTATTGTTTTTAACTGTATCCATCAGTTGCCAGAAGCTGTTGGAAGTGGAATAAATTCTCTGGAGTGTACTTTCAAACTAGTAAGATTTACGGTTTTGACCACGCCCATCAAAATATCAAAGTTCATGCACTCCTGTCATTTTTTGGACTGAGCATAATTTTGGATGAAGCTGCATGGAATAAAGTTTTACATGTGAAAGTTTGATGAATTCTGACAGATTATTACATTAGATTTGATGCGGGTAGATATAGGGGAAAATTCACAAAATAGCCCCCAGGAATACCTTAATACTGATAACATAGTAAGAAAACTGACATATTATACAAGCTACTATCATCTTCTTGTGATAACTGAGGATGATGCTAATAATGAATACTTTTTAGCAGAAAGATCCTTTCGAGGAGTAAGGGATTGTTAAGAATGATGATTATAATATGGTGGTGATGATACTTATGAGAATCAAATCCAGTTATAGAATCATTCTTCAGTCATGTTGGCCGTTATTGGCATGCTATTTACTTGACTGTAGTGCTAATTGGTGTATGTGTCAATCAAATTTAATTATTTTGATTCTATGCTAGAGTACTTAAAGCTGCTACAAACTGTTACTTTTCAAAACTTGCCTGTTCTCTTGGAATCTTGTAAATTTTGATGCACTCTACAAGCAAATCCACAATCAGCGGTTCACCCGACTCTGAAGCATGAGGAGAGGCAACACTGTATTCTATCTGGTAGTCTTTGGTGCCAAAGGGTAGATAACTTCCTTAAAAAGGAATAGTGCCAAGCTTGGATCCATTCCTTCAACTTCTGCCAGTTCCAAAAGCTGAATTGGAGGTATAAGGTTAATTTTTTTCATGATCTCCTCTCAGTTAACTGACTTCAAAGAAGAGACAGGGATATCAATGTTACAATAGAAGACCAAATGAAGCTCTTAAAAGGAAAAATAAATATTGTACAATAAACATTTTTGCGACTCGCTGTAATTAAATGAGAATGATCCATTCAAGTTGTTTTTATGCCATTCTGAATAAAGAATTCTTAAAGAAATTCAGGGTTGTTCAATGAGAGCTCTGAATTAAATTTTATCCCTCATACAGTTGTTACATATGAACGATTTCATATATATATATATATATATATATATATATATATATATATATATATATATATATATATATATATATGTAATGCATTGTAAACTTTCTTATAAAAGTCTCAAATGATGTGCGTGTGTTTTTTTCAAATATAATTAAGTTAGATATTACTTTTTGCAGAATAACATATTTTGGTACAATTTTTGAGAGTTTCAATAGGTTCATCTTTGATAAATATATATTACTTAAATACCAATTGCTGCATGTATTAAATCTTCCACCAAACAACTAATGATTGGGTCTAAGTCTCAGGTGCTGTTGCAATTGCTACTTTCGAAATATACGGCTAAAAATTCTCAGGTTACCTAATTTTAATTTCCTCTTTTAGCCTGTGCTAACAAAATTGAACTGTTTTTGTGTTTGCCAAAAGTTGATCACGTGATCAAGCCATGCAAAGGGCCTATTATGTTGCAAATAAAAGTAATAATAATAATAATAAAGTTGACTCTCACTTAACGGACATCTGGTGTTGATCCCTTCCGTTTTTCAGTCATTTTACTGTAACTATACTCTCTGTAAGACGGACGCCTCTCTGAGATCGACAACGGACACTAGTAGACTTTGTTTAAAACTCTGATTGTAACACTTAATGTAGTTTATTACTACTTGCTCACAGCCTTTAGTTCAGCATGATAAGATATCTTTGAGCTCACAGCCTCCAAGGTGAGCTCCTTTTGGTTAATCTCCTCTTGAAAGGCAGTCCGCAATACAACTTCCATCTCAGCCGTCCACGTTACTTCTGAGGTCTTATACTGACACTCCTCCTCCTCCATTTGTATGAGATCTTTCATTGTGTACTTTTGATATGGCTGACCTTAGCAATGTTATTGAACTGGGATCGCCATCAATTTTTAACGTTTTTTCTATAAGGACTTCATTGCCTTGCTTATTTGGCTTGAAGCTAGAGACTGGGCATTCCAAGACAGGAATATGTGACTGTCATCATACGCCTAATGTCAGTTTCCTAGGAAACAGTTTTTTTTCCCCAAATTTCGTGATGTTTCCTGAGATGCTCCCAAAATCCCCCATACCATGGCACCCTTTTTGGAACTTAAAACTGCCTTTCAACATGCTATCTGCTGAGTGATTCTTTTAGTGAAGGTGACCGAAGAGTTGTTTGAGTTCTTCGGCAGCAATCAAGTAAGTGGAAGCTTTGTCGGACAACATGTGGTAAGGTGGAGTTTTGCAGCTTGTGAAGGGACGGAATGCTTGAAAAAAACATGACAAGCTTTGAAATGCGACTTGACATACAAAGAAACCAGAGATGAGAATGACCCCCCCCCCTAAACAAGAAGGTCATTAAACCACACCCCCAAAAAATGAACCGTGATGAACAAGAAGTTTGCAATATGGCATTTTCATATTTACTTTTTCAGTGGGAGGGGGTGGTTTGGCCAGTTTTACCCGAACATTTGAAGAGTACTAACATTCTAGCTGGTAATTCTTTAGAAAATAAAAGACAATGGGCCAGGCACCCAGGCTCTTGAATGAGAAAAATATATATCTACTGAACATTTCCTGATAAAACTTTTATTCACAAGTAAAGAAGTAGGCGCATGAACAACCAGTTATACTTACTGGCACTGGGGCCAGCTGCTCCCCCACCATCCGAATTGTCACTGCCTGAAGGACTTGATTCTGAAAAAGAAAAATGAAAAGAACAGGGATGGTTATTTTTAGAATTCCTCTATTTCAAAATTTAAGTCTTGAGTGAGTAATAACTTACTTCTCTTCAGTGTTTCCATAGGCTTATCCCTGAATTCATTTGCTTTGTTTTTATCCTCTTCATCTTTTTTCTTGCCTTTCCTGCTCTGCTGCTGTAAGTCATCAACATAAGCCCTGATGAATTTCATGATACTGCTCCTCAGTGCCTGACCTGACAATTTAACAATAAGACCCTCAGCTATTTGCTCGTTATTTAATGGCTGCAAAGTTTGGTAAAAACTAAAAATGAATTGATGAAATACTTTTTTAAGGCTGCAGAGTTCTCATCTTTGTGATTGCGAAGAAGAACATCAAAGTGCTCTTTACATGAGCAGCCTTTGACTGTGATTTCGTCTTTCGTCCATGCTCTTTGAAGATTGTCAGCAATTAGGTTCCAGTCATTGGGATTACTAGGTCTTAATGCCATCACTTCTCTAAGAAGATCAAGGTCATGGTTTATGTGCCACCTAAACATAGTCTGGAAATGAAAAACCATTGAGATTTTTCTAAGATGAAGAAGACTGGATAGGAGGGTTTCTGAAAATCTACACACTTCTTGGTACTTCCCACAATTATGTAGGTTGCTTTCAACCGTAACTGATCTTCTTTTAGTTCTTGCCAAGTTATATTTTTCTCATTGATCCTTCTTTATCATGCCCCCCCCCCCCCCACACACACACACACACACACACACATACACGCACAGACACTCCTCCCTGCTATATCCAAATGCTTTGCTTAATAAAACACTAGCAACACGCATTTTCAGAAAACTAAACTTCTTCCAGGGTTCGTGCCCCTTTTTCAGAAACAAAGAAGTTCTAGGGCTTTTCCAGAACTTTTTGAGGACTCTAAAATTCACATTAACCCTTTCACTGCCATGATCTCAATGTTAATTCTCCTTAATAATAATAATAATAATAATAATAATAATCTTTATTTCTTAAGATAAAATCACATATCCTAAGTTACAATATAAACTCAAAAAACTATTTACATATCATATCTAAAAATTATTCTGTTACTAAAAACGTTCTTAAACCTGTCAGTGTAGATTCTAGGGACAGAGACTGACGTATTTCTAAGATTGTACCTCATGTTCTTTTCCTTAGGTAAAAACTGGAAGAACGGGCATTCGGGGTCAATCGATCTTTTTTTGTAGAGTGTCTTGTCCGCCTTCTCTAGCAAATCCCTGATATTTACATTCTTGGACATAAACTTTCTTTTCATACACCGGTCTAAAAAATTCTGTATTGCAGAAAGGTCGGAATCTGAGGCACCATAAACCGGCAGAGCGTAAGAAAAATTTGGTAAAACTATTGCGTTAAAAAGGTGATCTACTTCCTCCTGGGACATTCCTTCCTTACGTAAAGATCCTAATACGAATAATGACTTGTTCGCCTTAATTACCTTCGCGCGCACGTGACTACTGTATTTACAATTTTGTTGGAAAGTAACACCTAATATGGATAACTCTGCGCACTGCGGTATATTACTAACTGGCTCGATGTCCTGACTGAAACCTTTCTTACGGAAAATAATCTCCTTGCATTTTGTTGGATTGCATGTCATGCGATTGCGGCTGGACCAGCTAAGAACTGATCCACCAAGTCAGTGCGACACTGGCCATTTCCCCAAAAAGGGACGATAATTGTAGAATCATCAGCATATTTAAACAAGGCTGGGCGACCTTCTAGATTGATCTCCAAGTCATTAATAAACACGTTAAAAAGATATGGCCCACTGACACTACCTTGTGTCGTACCCCTATTGACCTCACGCCACTGTCCCTCAAAACCGTTATAAACTACTCGCTGCTGGCGTTTCTCGAGAAAGCTTAAATACCAGTTCACAATAAGGGGATTCAATGGCAACTGCCTAAGCTTAGATGACAGGAGTTCATGATTGACACAGTCAAATGCTTTACTAAAATCCATTGCAAATACTCGGAAAGGCTTTGCAGTCTTGCTCGTCTAAATAGCTGTAGATGGTGTGCTGCATGCTCAAGAGCGCATCAGTGCAACTCCCCCCTGTCGTATAAGCAAACTGTGTTGAACTCAGATGCTGTTCGACAATGTCTCGTACATGGATGTTATACACAGATTTCTCGAACGCGCGTGCAGTTACAGGCGTAATCTTAATTCCTCTGAAGTCCTGCTTGCCCTTAGGGATGTCGATCTTAGGGAGGGGCGTCACGTGGGCCCTTTTCCACGAGGAGGGCCACTTGCCAGTTTTCAGGGAAACATTCCAGATCTTATGAATGACACTTGTGAAAATCTCACCGTGATCCCTCCAAATCCAAAAGGGAATGACATCTGCTCCCATAGCGGTTTTCTTCAGATGTTGTAAGCAATTCCACACGTGTCTTTCTGATATCTGAGGGGCTTCTAAGCTCTTATCCACAATAGCTGGTACCGGCTTCGTATATGTGTCATCAGTGCACAAATCGGCGAAGTAGTCGTTAAGCTCCTCCAGTGATTTAGTGTCCAATGTAACGTTAGCAGAAATGCTGCATCGTTGGGACAAGTTATCTACGTGCTTCCACCATTCTCTGGATCCGACAGGTGCTTTTGCGAGTGTTCTTCTGTTCTTACTAATCAATTCGCTTATTTTCCTGTTAACCTCAGCCAGCCGATCTTTATTGCTTGCAGCTATTCTTGACTTTACCCTCATTAACGATTTTACTAAGGGTGTCATCCACGCCGGATCACGCGATGACATGCGCACTGACCGCAACGGCATACACTCATCCATGTGGTGTTTAATTTTTGCTTCCAAATTATTCACTGCCTCCTCGACATCATTTAAGTTTAAAACACTGTCCCAATTCTCACTTACTAGTTTTAGGTACAATCCCTCCTTCCGGTGTCTTCTACAATCCCTAATGCGAACGTTTTGTCTGATCGGCTTTAATTTCGTTCCTGCTGGTAAAATGACCGCTGTGTAATCTGTTTTTATGGACACAAAGTATGGAATGCTCTTTGCAAATAAATCCGGCCGGTTTGTGAAGACCTTGTCCAAATACGCGTCGCCTC
>NC_133201.1:21278797-21296297 GCF_958299795.1 Porites lutea
TTGTTCACTTTCAACATCAGAAGGTTTATGACCCGACATGGCTGAAATCACGGAGTTTACTTGAGTGAATTAAATCCAGTCGGTATTCATGATATCATGATCGATGCTACGATAAACCATTATGGCTGGTCTCGAGGGAAGCAGTTAATTTTGTTTCCCGTGAATCTCAAACACCGAGATTCGAGGGAAACAAAATTACCTTTTTATTGTGTGACCAGTTTTAGTAAGTGTTTATTATAGCCCACAAAGTGTTCAATGTAGGCTATGTCCAAGAAGTTTCTTGTACAGTTAACTTCCCAGCATGGTTCACTCTGCACCATCCACCTCATCTTGCCCATAAACAGAAGCATGATCTTCGCACATGGTGCGTAATAGTGCAAGTAAAAGCATTTGTGCCTCTAAATCTATCAGGGTCTTCGTGGCAAAGCGTCAGTATTTCCAAATAATAGTAATAGATGGATTATTGATGATAACAGTAATAATGATGATGATGGTGATGATGATAATTTTTTGGTGTTGTGAATTAATCTCCAAAAGAAGGGGCCTCAGACTGAAACAGTTAACTCATACTCTTTTAAACCCTCGATTTTTTTTATTTCATTTATTTTCTACAGCAACAAAATAGTTCGTTTTAATACAGTGAAACCCTTTATTGGGCGGACAACTTCGGGACCTTCCCAAGTGTCTTCTTAATAGAGGGTGTCCGCTTAATAGCGATTATAAAAATTGTGCAATGTTTATTAATGATCGACATTCAATGGTTACTCTTTACTGTGATAAAGTTGCATGTTGTTAAAGAAGCTGCCCAGAGTTCAAATTCACTGCCTTTCATTATTAACTTTAATTTGTTTGTAATTGCAAAAACGTTAACCGACTATAGTACGTATTGCAAGGACATAATTCAATAATGCTATTGTCAATTCGGGGGTTTTTAACAATAGAAATTAGCCAAATACAACTTATTTTAGTGTCTGCATCCGCATTCTTGTCGTAGAACTTGTCTTCCACAAATAATGTTATTTGAGATTGCTTTGTTTTTTGCTGGCTTTTAAGGACGTCTACGGCTTCATAAAAAGCAGTTTTGTCGACACACTCCACACGTTCAGCAGCTATGTGGCGAGTTGTGACTTGGTTCAGGCACGTGTTGATTTATTTGGGCTGGTGGGGGTCTGCGAACGAGTAATTGAAATAAATATTTTTAAAAATAGGAAATCTTCAACGCAAGTCAGTGTGAGCGTGGCTCAGTGGATTGAGGCTCAAAGAAGACGTTCAAGCATTACAGTTGAGGTAGAGATTCAAATATCGTTGAGGTAAAAGTTATTTGTCTTTGAGTGAAAAAAGTGTTCAGGTTATATAATTAGTGGGGGTAAGGTAAGGACACAGAAGGAGAGGGTAATAAGAAGATGTGATAAAGGAGAAAGAGAAATGTGGAGTACAACCCAATTTTTTTTTTTAATGCACCAGTTTAAAAAAAAAACTTTTTTCCAAAAAAAAATGAACCAGTTTAAGAAAATTAAACTGGTTTGAAAAAAAAATGAACCAGTTTCAAAAATTAAACTGGTTTAAAAAAAAATGAACCAGTTTAAAAAATATTGAACTAGTTTAGAAATACAATTAAGCCAATTCAAAAATTGAACTATAACATATACAAGACAGCTACCTGTGAATAAGAAAATGTCATTGCTGAAAGTATGCTTTTATTTTACCTGTAGAGTGAACCAAATGAGCGTGGAGGTACCCTTTCTGGACCCTTGGGTACGTGCGTCTTGGAGATACTTATGTACATATAGTTCAATGTTTCTTATCTCTTGCTTACCTTGTTTGATGAACTTCTTCCTTAATTTTGTTATCGCCCCAACGGTCCTGCTTGATTCGGATTAGAAAATGGTATGAGCAGACATCTCGACGCATACCATTAAATTACGTGTTACGTGTGTGCATGAAATACGTGAATCGAACAAAACCTTCACCTCCCCCTAAAATCTTACTCTCCATGATCCTGTGTATAATCAACCATGGGCTTGAGTCACAAAATGAAATGTGAGGTCATGCTTAAAGAACTTTCAAAATGAACTTTGAAGGTACAAAATAGAATAACAATAATAATAACTTTTTTATCCAAACTGGTAGTCGAAAAACTGACTTAACCTTTTCTACCTTGGGTACCAGCAGACGTTTGGCTCACCTTTTATTTGTTTATGCATTACAGAAACATGCCCATTCAAAAACGTCGATCGTGAAAATGCAAATAAGTGAAAAATGACGTTAATTTAGTGTCAATCAAGAAATCCCCCGGGTATATCCCTTTCCTGGTTATTGTTCCTGCTGAGACATCCGCAACATTTGCCTATTCTTCGATGAAGAATAGAACTTTACGCGACTAACAATAGCTCAGTCTGTTTAAAAACTGTCTAAATTTACTCCGAATTAGCATGTGACTTTTTGCTGTTAAACGCTTCAAAATTGAAAAATCCTCGATGATTGTTGTTGATTTTGCCGTAAATAATTAAATGCACTGACTTAAAATGAATTTTTACCTTTTACAAACTTCTTGGTTTTCGAATCGATGGATCAAATATGAGTGCAACCGATGTGTTAATAGTTTGTTTACATTTTGTCACGGGTTTTGGATAATATTATAAACCTTAAAATTTATGGGCAAATTCGACGAAAAAACAATCTCACTTACATTCTTCATTTAAGATATTGATTTTAGCAAAGTATAAGGCAAAATTAAGAGCGATACTTTCTTTAAGAACGCTATAACTACATATTTAACGGCCAAACCTAAACAGCGATCTAATCCGTCTCTTGAAAACAACTACAATACCGCTTCTGATAATAATATTTATAAACGCTGCAAACATTTTTATTCAATCTTATCGAGTGTTTTTCGTGAAGATGAGTTTTTAAGTGAAGAATACTTTGGTTTCTGATTAGCTTTAACTGTTTTGCCATCAAAGCGATTCGCACGAGACTACCGAATTCGCGAGAGTTTTATGTTAGTGCACGAGGAAGAAAAATGCTTCTCTTTGCATAAACTTGAAGCACTGAAAAAGACATTCCAACACTTAAAACAATGGCAACCTACTTCTATTGTTTCTGCATTGTCACTTGAAAGTGTGAGAATAGTTAACCGCCATGAAGTTCATAAGAGACCGAAAACGACGGTAGTCTTTGAAACTTCGTTTTTGCTCGCAAAGCCTAATGGGTACCCCACTTTTCACGGGCGACGTTTTTCAATGGGCGCGTTTCTGTAATGGTAATGGCCCGAGGTAGGGTTTTTCTCTCTCTCTTAGTCTGTTTCACTGCCATTTTGTTCTGAGGTGGCAGATTACATTCCTACGCCCGGAGCGAAATTCTGGAAATTTGGATAAATCTATATAAATGGCAATGAGTATGAGTATTTATGGACCCAGGGAACCACCTCAAAAACAAGTTGATTTTTTTAGCATCTCTTTATCATCCGCCAAACATTTGAACATTCTAGGCGAACCATAGTCTGTTTCTCAGCTGTTTTCTGTGTAATCTCGCAAGATTAAACTTGCGTGATGACACCGGAAACGGCTGTGAAACAGACTAGGTGTAATCATTAGTGTATGTAATAGCACTACATGATGTCCAATTTGGAAATAATTGGATGAAAAAATTCCGAGGACAGCCAATGTGGCTGTCAGAGGAATTTTTTGAATCCACCTATTTCTGAATTGGACAAGCATGTAGTCCTCTTACTTATTAGTTATATAGCTGGATAGTTAATCCAGATTTTTTAGCGTGTCACAGGCACAAAATATTGTACACTCGCACATGTCCGTTTGTAGTTGAAACAAAAACATACTGCAAGATCAAAAATTTATATTATATTATTATAGTGTCATTCAACTTATCCTTTACAAATAAACAACGTAGAACTAGTATTGCTCTTTTCTTTGGCATTTTGTAGTCAAGTATAAATTTTAAAGCACTCCTTCAATGATTCGGTGCAACAAGTGAAAACCGAAATTTCGTGTACGAAGCAGACAAAGCAACAATGCAAATACTTAATTTGAATATGAAAACTATTGAAAATAAACATTTCATTCATTACCTTAAACAATTTCTGGAGACTTTGTCCGTTTGTTTTGTAATAATGCCAACATCTAAACTCAACTATCAGTGTTTTCTTATTCTTGTCCAAAGTTTCAGTGCTTGTTCATTTTTAAGAATCGTTGATTGTTTACAATACAAACTTTCATCAGTTTGGTCATACATTTTCCTTTTAAATGGCCCAGACAAGAAGCCAAAACAAAACAGCAGCAAAACAAAGCGACATTCACAGCAACAAGAAGCCAAGAGCGTTGGCCGACGAACCACTGTCAGCCAACGAAACTTTTTTGGTTCGTTGTTACAGGGACTGTTCACTGATTGTCTAGTTTCCATTGCCTGTTTTATTTTCTGGCATTTGATTGGCTCAGAGCAGCTGTTCTATTTTTCTTAAATTGGACAGTTCGCCTTTTTCAATAGGAAAGTCCCATCTAAAACTGTCCAAATTAATCCTTAATTGGACAGTTCGTAAAAATTAAAGGATTATAGCTTTGCTCACAACATCGGATTAACTAACAGCTATATAATTACTAGAAATATTATTTGATTGGAAATCTATAATGCAATGGATTCAGAAAACAACCAAGTCAAGACGAGCCACAATTTGTAAAAATGGGAAAAAGAAGGTTACTCTTAGATAGATTGGTTGGTACATTTTTATAATGGATGATTGTATTTAAAGTATTTTACCAGAATTTTTATCAAATATACCTCATTCTTACAGAGACCTTTATTATGATTTGGAACCAAAATTCCACCTGGGTCCTCTTAATGAGAGGGGTTGGGATATGTGGTGTATTCTTCTTTTTGTTTTCTCAGGAAACTCAACACCAAAACGTTGCAAGAATTGTCATACTTTGTTATGTAATTATAAACAACTAAAAGTTGTGATTTTGAGTAGCTGGAACCTTACGAGCTACTCTGACTCAATCTGCGCACCTGAGGGATGATAAGCTCTAGAGAGAGTGTCCGCTAAAATGGAACCTCTTTACACTTGTACTCTAACTTTTCGGCATTGAGCTTGATACCTTTCTGCTGACATCTGCGCATGAATCAATCTAGATTGCTGTCATGATCAGCCTTGCACGTGCCATGGATGAGAATATCATCTGCAATACACTTTACACCCAGGGGACCTTGCAACTCTTGATGGAGACGTTTCTGAAAAATTTCACTCGAAACAGTAAGACCACACGGCAAACAGAGCCAACAATATCACCCATATGGCATAGCAAATGTCGTGAGCATACTAGACTTGCGATCTAACTCCAGATGCCCAAAAGCAGAGGCTAAATCAACCTTTGTAAACACACGTGCATTAGTCAAGTCGGGCAACAAATCATCAATGACGGGAATTTGAAAACGCTCCCTCCTCAAGACAGTATTAAGTGGTCGCGGGTCAATACAAACAAGCAGTCCGCCAGACTTCTTTATAGCTACAACAAACTGACTAACCCACTTGGTCGGTTTGTCAACAGGAGTGATTACTTTAAGACGTTCCAACCTTTGGAGCTCTTCTTTGAACTTCTCCCGAACAGACATGGACTTTTCTTGCTAGAAGGATAACAGGCAATCTGGGTCAACTTGCAGGGTAACTTTTCCTGGAAGTGTTCCGAGACCTTTGTTAAAGACATCCGCGTAATTAGCTGTGAGATCATCATTTGCATTCTCCACAACATTAATGAAGTTTTCCTTGTGTACAGTTAACAGCTTCATTTTCTGCATTAAATTTAAGCCAAGCAGAGGGGTCAAATCCTCTTTCACGACTAGAAACCGGACCTTGTACTTCTCATTAGTTTTCGGAGGAGGAAAAATTTTGAGTCAAATATACGGGTCTTCCTTCCCTACTAGGGGTCATGTTTGTTTCCTTCTCTGTTCAATGATGGCCATTTTAGCTCCTTTAGTAAACTTGTGATGGTGCCCGGTGTGCATTGATTGCACTTCTTAACAAAACGAGCCTCTCTGTGCCGGACTTTCTCAATTGATTGAATACCTTAATGGTATTTTGAAATTGTTTTAGTGAACCATCTTACATTGTGCTAAATTTATGCATAAAACGGCCTGATGGACAAGTGGTAATGATATAAGTTGTGAAAACGTTTTTTTAATTAAATCAAATAGTATCTGTTATAAAAAGGACTAGCAAGAAAAGTGGAAACATGAACACACATTTTGTCTGCTGCAAAATGAAATGTTTTTGTAATAACACAGCGAACCACACGTTCAAGCAGTTACTGAACAGACATTTTTAAGCTCAATCAAGTGCCCTGAAGGTACAAACGGAACTGAATATATAATGAGTCTAGCAGCATGGCAAATGAAGTTCAGCACAGGGCGTGAAAATTACAACATTATCACACCCTCCCTTGTATAGAGAAATGAGAAAACAACTTAACGGGAAAAAAAACCTGAAACCAAAACAAACGACTAAGCACATTTTAGTGAAATTCAGTTCTTTGGAAAGAGTTCTTAGGCTTAAGTAAGCACATAGTCCTGTAGCCGCTTGGGCGGCTGACGGACGCGCATGGGCCTTCTCAGTGCCTGTAAAGGATTGGACGACTTAGGTGCCTCCGGCACCGAAGACAATGGATCGCGCGGCTGGTCGAATGTTTCCACGACAGTATCTGGAGGTGCCTGTCAGCGTGTATCTTCGCATGTCTCTGTGGATGACTGCTTGCGTGCCTCTATGACGACGTCATCTTCAACTTTGATAGGCGCTTCATTGGACTTGCGTAGTTCAACACGATTTCTTCAAAGGAGTCCTTGAGGCAGCTCAATCTCTTAAGATCTTTTGTCAATGCAACTCTTTACGACACCCTTTTGCCACTCTTTTCTTCGCGCGCTAGGTCTCAACTCGCACAGTATCTCCGGGCTATGGGGCTTTTTTGCGGACAAAATTTCGAACGTGAATACATCAATGTTTTGTTAAATTCATTATTGTTATGCGTAATAATACAAATTGGAAAATAACATAAATCAATTTCGACCGGGTTCATCAAGTTCGAATGCTATGCATCGATGTTGTTTAGCATAAATCGCTTTTCCGAATCATTCGAGCGTGACCGTATACAACTAAAAGATGTTCAATAAAACTAAAAGATGAGGAAGCTGAAATAGAAATGACCGGACGTCCGTTAGACGAAGCTCATACGTGCGTGACATTACGTAACTAAAAGATGTTCCAATAAAACTAAAAGATGAGGAAGCGGAAATAGAAATGACCGGAAGTCACATAAAAGAAGAGGCCCCGGGAACTAACACTTCCAATATGGCGGAAATAAAGACAGATGATTAGGTGAACCACACACGTTTGAAAAGCATTATGCAGGGTGCACGTATTTGGTTGCCCAACATCGAACGATTTTTTACGTCTTTGGGTAGGCTACTGGAAAGTGCAGAAGGGCAAAGGAACACTGCGTCGTACGACTCTGCTGAATTTTTTAGTCGCCGTTTGCGAGAAAACGAAAGAACTCTTGTCACTTTAGCTCTAAGAATACTGTACTGGGCTGTAGTTCTGTCTCGGATTGTAGGCCGTCGAGGCTACAGCTCTCGTTGAAGTAGCACTGCGATTAGGAATTCCCCGGCGATGCCTCGGTATCTGAAACCTTGCATTAATTTCTTCCTCAGCGGAGGAAAATTCCGCACTGCTACTGTTCTCCGCCCTATTTGGGTTTCCCGATTGCGTCTGTAAATTAGTTACGGCATGCAAGATGGTGTGAAAAAAATCTTGGACAGATCTAGATCTCGTGTTGTTTTCTGAGCTACTCTCCCGGTCCGCCACGTTGGTTAGAGAGAACAAACATTGGCAAAAGCGCGGGAAAACTAACGTCATTTGGACCGGACTTTACACTTCCTGTTTCCGGTCATTTCTATTTCCACTTCCTCATCTTTTAGTTTTATTGAACATCTTTTAGTTGTATACGGTCACGCTCAAATGATTCGGAAAAGCGATTTATGCTAAACAACATCGATGTATAGCATTCGAACTTGATGAACCCGGTCGAAATTGATTTATGTTATTTTCCAATTTGTATTATTACGCATAACAATAATGAATTTAACAAAACATTGATGTATTCACGTTCGAAATTTTGTCCGCAAAAAAACCCCATACCGGGCTCTAAGGGTTGGAGGTCTCGTGTGCCTCTGTTGTAGTACTTGGCCTGTTGCTGTTGGCGGCGATGAAGCTTGTTATGTGTCACGTCCTCGTCTGAAACAGATGGCTTTAATAATGCAGCAGTCATCGGGAGGAGACTTCTTGTCCTTCTGCTAAATAGTCGCTGTGCTGGGCTGATTTGCATACTCGCAGGCAGTGTGTTTCTGTAGTCCAGTAAAGCAAGAAACGCGTCTGAACCAGTCTTGCTGCACTTTAACGGAATTTTCTTCGCTTGCTTAATGGCACTCTCAGCCTTTCCATTCGACTGACTATGATGCGGACTGCTGGTTCTGTGCTCAAAATCCCACTCTTTAGAGAATTTCAGGAAATCACACGAGACGAACTGTAGCCTGTTATCAGTGACGAGTTGCTCGGGAATGCCATGTCTCGCAAAATGAACTTTAAGCTTTTTGATGACGTAGACAGAGGATGTACTTCTCAGATGGTCGAGCTCAAAGAAATCGCTAAAATAGTCCACAGTCACAAGGTAACTTTTTCCATTTAACTCAAACAGGTCTGCTGCAATGAACTGCCACGGCCGACTAGGTGCTTCGTGGCTGATGAGTGTTTCCTTCCTTTGACCCTGTTCATACTCTCTGCAGGCTTCACATGTTGACACATAGTTCTTGATATCTCCTGTCATCCCAGGCCACTAAAGACTCGCGCGCTCTGTTAAAGCAACCATTAACGCCAAGGTGCGAATTGTGAATACTTTTTAGGAGACCACTCCTAGCAGGCTTGGGTACCACTACCCTTTCTCCCTTAAAAATCAGACCATCCTGAACGGACAGCTCATCTCTCATATCAAAGTAAGGAGAGGCTAGAAGCGGCAGGGTACTCTTATTTTCAGGCCAGCCATGCTGAATCACTGCCTTTAGAACTTGAAGCGATTCATCCTGCTCTGTCTCCCGCTGAACTTGCAGTAGCCTGGCTTCAGATATTGGCAAGTAATTCATCATGTTGATTGTCTCAAACTCTGACTCAATCTGCGCATCCGCTAAAATGGAACCTCTTTACACTTGTACTCTAACTTTTCGGCATTGAGCTTGATACCTTTCTGCTGACATCTGCCCATGAATCCATCTAGATTGCTGTCATGATCAGCCTCACATGTGCCATGGATGAGAATATCATCTGCAATACACTTTACACCCGGGAGACCTTGTAACTCTTGATGGAGACGTTTCTGAAAAATTTCACTCGAAACGGTGAGAGCACACGGCAAACGGAGCCAACGATATCGCCCATATAGTGTAGCAAATGTCGTGAGCATACTAGACTTGCGATCTAACTCCAGATGCCCAAAAGCAGAGGCTAAATCAACCTTTGTAAACACACGTGTATCTGTCAAGTCGGGCAACAAATCATCAATGACGGGAATTTGATAACATTCCCTCTTCAAGATAGTATTAAGTGGTCGCGGGTCAATACAAACAAGCAGTTCGCCAGACTTCTTTATAGCTACAACAATCTGACTAACCCACTCGGTCAGTTTGTCAAGAGAGTGATTACTTTAAGACGTTCCAACCTTTGGAGCTCTTCTTTGAACTTCTCCCGAACAGACACGAACTTTTCTTGCTGGAAGGATAACAGGCAATCTGGGTCAACTTGCAGGGTAACTTTTCCTGGAAGTGTTCCGAGACCTTTGTTAAAGACATCCGCGTAATTAGCTGTGAGATCATCATTTGCATTCAACATTAATGAAGTTTTCCTTGTGTACAGTTAGCAGCTTCATTTTCTACATTGCATTTAAGCCAAGGAGAGGGGTCAAATCCTCTTTCACGACTAGAAACCGGACCTTGTACTTCTCTTTAGTTTTTGGATTCACAACAGGCAACGCACAGGAACCGACAGGCGTCACTTTAGTTCCATTTCACATGACAAGCGTTTGCGAACACGAGTCGAGTTCCTCGCTCTCAGCATACTTCAGAGCTAAAATATTTGTACTTGCACCACAATCAACTTGAAATTGCACCGGTTGCTGCGTAACCACCATTCTCGCATACACAGCTCTCCCTCTCAAAGCCCGTACTCTTACAACGCTGATCTCCTCTAACTCATCTTCACTCTCAATATTATGGACAGGAACTTTCTTGCACTTCTTGGCAAAATGATTCTTTTCCTTGCATCACTTGCACTTCTTTCCCCATGCGGGGCACATCTTCCTGTCAGGTTGATAGTCATAGCCACAAAATTTGCAGGAAATTTTCTTTGTCCACCGGCATTGGAGCTCGAGGCTTTTTAGAACTTGAGTTTACTTGATTAATGTTATCCACCGGCCCAGATAACGACTTCATTTGCAACTGAGCAACATCCTCGCTGTGACACACGTCGATGCAGCGATTCAGAGTAAGATCTCTCATTCTCAGCAACTTCTTGGTCGTCTGCTCTCATTCCAACCACAATACGATCACGGATTAAACTATCCCGCAAACAATCGCAAAAATTACATGTTTTGGCCAGATTCCTCTACTTGGCAACAAAACTATCAACCGACTCCATTGGAAGCTTGTCTCGCATATTAAAACAGTATCGTTCGTAAATTTTGTTGATTTCGCCGATGCAATGCTTCTCCATTTTTCCCATTACAACGCGCCAATCACTCGAGTTCTCCCTCTCGGCGTAGTTGAATGTTTTGATGACTTTCAATGCATCATCTCTGATCGTATGTTTGAACATCGCCAACTGAAACTCCGGGGTTTCCCGATCCAAAGGAGAAATGGCAAAATAATTGTTATATTTCTCCTCCCAAAGATTCCAGTTTTCGGTAATTTCTCCACTATGTTTCAAGTCAAGGTACTTCGACGGAGTAATCTGATGAAAAGTCGACGATGGCAGTGCTACCGTACCAGACTGTCAATTGGAGGTATCACCACCGCGCATGCTGTATAACGTAGACGGTTAAAAAGGAAGCAGAAGCGGCCACCGCTGCCACCATGTAATAACACAGTGAACCACACGTTCAGGCGGTTACTGAACAGACATTTTTAATCTCTATCAAGTGCCCCGAAGGTACAAATGAAACTGAACATATAATGAGTCTACCAGCACGTGCAAATGAAATTCAACACAGGGCGTGAAAATTACAATATTATAACAGTTTTCAGTCTGTATCGATTCTCAAACATACACTTCCATGGGCTTACCTATTCTTGCACGTTTCTTTGTCTTTCCCCTTGTCTCCACCTCTCTTTTTTCACCCAAACCATCACTCAGTACAGCTAGTTCTGGTGGTGTTTCATCAGGGTCCAGGACCGTGTTTTTCACTATCTCTGTCTGCTGTACGGTATTTTTCTCACTATCTTGCTTATTTCCTTGTTCACTTTCAACATCAGAAGGTTTACAACCCAACATGGCTGAAATCATGAAGTTTACTTGAGTGAATTAAATCCAGTCGGTATTCATGATATCATGATCGATGCTACGATAAACCATTATGACTGGTCTCGAGGGAAACAGTTAATTTTGTTTCCTGTGAATCTCAAGCATCGAGATTCGAGGGAAACAAATTATCTTTTTATTGGGTGACCAGTTTTAATAAGTGTTTATTATAGCCCACAAAGTGTTCAACGTAGGCTATGTCCAAGAAGTTTCTTGTACAGTTAACTTCCCAGCACAAGAAGGAAGGTTACTCCTAGTTAGATTGGTTGGTAAAATTTTATAACGGATGATTGTATTTAAAGTATTTTACCAGGATTTTTATCAAATATACCTCATTGTTACAGCGACCTTTATTATGTTTTGGAACCAAACTTTCACCTGGGTCCTCTTCATGGGGGGATGGGGCATGTGGTGTATTCTTCTTTTTGTTTTCTCAGGAAACTCAACACCAAAACATTGCAAGGATTGTCATACCTTGCTATGTAATTATAAACAACTAAAAGTTGTGATTTTGAGTAGCTGGAACCTTACGAGCTAAAACAGAAGGAAAAATTTGAGTCAAATATATGGGTCTTCCTTCCCCACTAGGGGTTATGTAGTATTCAACTGTAAATGGGTAAATACGATTAGCTATATAAAATCAGGCTGTACAAGTGAGACTGTTCACACTAGACCAAAGGATTCCGCGGGACTGCATTTTAGTTCACTTACTGCAGAGCGCTTTAAAAAATGGGGCAGCTAGGACTAGAATAAGAGGCTAGTAGATAAAAGTGTGGGGGAGAGCTAAGATTGGAAAGTAAAGAAACTGGTGAAAATGATATATTTTGGTTTGCCTGTGTTTTCGGAGACTGAATCCCAAAACTAAAGTTTAGAAACTTTATATACAGTCATCTTGAATCCGAATATTTATGTTTAGTTGAACTCGTTGTGTATCTGAATTCTCAACAAATGGCGAATCCGGAACCTTTTATGAATCTGGAAAACGGTCAGAGAAAGTTGGTTGGCAGGAAGTCTTAAAGGGAGGGGTATTTGTAGTACAGAAAAGACACTAAGTTTCTCAATGTAAATCAAATTTTAATGTTAAGAAGATGATGATCGATATTATAGATACTGGGAACAGTTGTTCAAGGAGCAATTACGCCAACCCAGGCTTAAATTTTAACCCGGGCTTCTTTTCCTCTAATAATTTTCTCTATTTTTTTCAGAGCATACAATCACATACAATCATCAAATTGTATTCAATAAGAATTATACTGCATGTGCTTTTAAGCTCTTGTATCCGAGTTTAAATTTCGCACTAACCCTGGGTTATCTTAACCTTGCTTTGAACAACCCAGCCCTGAAAGACAATAGAGTTCTTCCCATAAACCTTTTAATTACAATGTGCAAAATACCATGCAATGTCTGCTTTAGGCATCAGTGCTAAGTGTATCATACACGTCTTACACGTTTATCCGGGGCTTATGAAATCCACACCATCAACCTATATATCCATCCATCTTAAATAATAAATGTAATATACCTCGTAATATTCAGGCTTTACAACTTTGTTACAAGTCGCAGTTTCTCTCTTTTTTTTTTATACACGTATAACTGATGTACTTCCTTAAATTTTTTGCAACTTTCATACAAGTTGCTATATTTCTTAATTTTTTTTAATTGTAACTCTCATGTAATTTTCGAATCAAGAATGGAAATCTAATGCATTTTCGTAAACCCAGTTTTTACTAAAAGTGTTCGGAACTTTTTTACAAGTCGCCATTTCTTTGAACGGTAACAAACACGTGATTTTCGTGAATCAAGAATAAAAGTCTAATGCGTTGTCTGAAATCTTTTTATCAAAAGTGTTTGCAACTTTCAGGCAAGTTGCAATTTCCTTTTTTTTGAACTGTAACAAAAAATGCACTCACTTTGCCGGTAGACTCGCTGAACGAGCATGTCATGTCAAGGTCATGATATGATATTACCTTAAGTATTACCTTAAAGTAGTGTACTACTACTTCTCTGCAATGAGCCTTTTGGCTTCCAATATTGCCTGCGCTCCTTTAGGAAGAAATTTAAGAGTACGGGCAAGCACAGAAATGGAAGAAAAAGAAAAGTTTTGATTGTAGTCTTTAAGGCATTGTTTAAGGTAATGAAAATATACATTTGCAAATATTTGACTACCTTGCCTGACTTCTCGGTATATTCTCGAACTCCCACACTTTTCACTATCACCTTATCTGTCGGACAAAATACTGTCCTGCACTGTTCACATTGTTCTACACTCTTGGGACAAAGTATGTTGTCGTCCTTGCTCGATAACTGGTACTGTTTATATTATACCATTAACTCTTTCTGGGTCCAAGAAATCCATTGCAGGATTTCCTTTCGATGAGGATTTTGCAACCTACAACCAAAAAAGGTTTCAGTCAATTTCATCATTCCACCAAAGGACCGCTTGGTTTTCACAACAAGGGCCTATTTCATCTTACCCGCAATTCCCATAATCGTATCAAACTGTGCCTATTGTTATAGTTGCATTTTTCAAAGACAATGCTGCTTTTGTTCGTGATCTTCTTTTGTGTGTTTAGATACTGCGTGTGTTGATATTGTGCAGTAATATTTCATGGTTGCTAAGTAAAACTAGGGACATGTGCAGTTGGTCTTTTAGCGCTTTACCATGTGCTCTTGCCAAATGGCTGACTTTGTATTTTACATTTGTTCATAGATAAATCCTGTTGCGATTTCATGACATGGTAGCAGTGGTTAAAAGAGTAAAGTGCTGAAATTAAGCCCTCCAGAGAAATTTGAGTTGTCCAAACTGCTCGACTGGCCAGATTGGAAGCAGAATTTGCTGCTATTTTGACTTGCAATGAATCTTTACAAAAAGGAAGGCACTGTGCAAGTCAGTGTTCTCATTTACACAGTGGTAAGAGAAGCAAAACACTTGTTTAAGTCTTTTGCCTTAGTTAATGAGAGGATGTAAAATTCGACGTGATTTTGGCAAAGTTTGATGAGCATTTCGTGCCGAAATGGAACATTATTAACGAGAGGGCACATTTTTACCAAAGCATCCAAAATCAAGGAGAAACAGTCGAGTCATTCGTACAAAGTTTTTATGAATTGACCGAACGCTGTCACAGTCGTGATCAGCAAATACGGGAGATCCATTCTTTGCTCTTATTGCCTATCACGCAACCCCAATCCCAGCAACTGGAAAGACACCATGAGAGCTTAACATGAGAAGACTGATACTACTTCCCTCCGAACACTGACCAAAGTTTTAGAGCCAAAACTTCCAAACCATTCTGCAGTAAAAAGAGCTGATATTAAAGCCAAAAGGGGTTACAAGGAGTCCCTTGACAAAAGGAATGGCTCGAGAAAATTACTAAAGCTATAGCCGGGAGACAGGGGCAGAACCAGACTGGATAATGAGAAGCAGGACCACGGTAGCTAAGGTCATTGGTGAAGACCAATGTCCCAGGACATACGTCATTGACACTGGTGGTCAAAGGTTGCAAAGGAATCGTAGGCATCTTAGATAGGTCCCCACACCCACTCATTATGACACATCAGGGGACGACTCTCAAATTCTGGATATCAGCAGTGAGCCTACTACCAAGGTTGTCTAGGTGGAGAATACCAACGTTCCTGAAAGCAGCAACACCAGTCCTGACACAGGCTATTAGAATCCGATCCCAGAACAGAGAACCTCAAGTGGTAGACTCATTAGGAAACCTATTCGTTATAGTCAGGGCATTTAGTAGTGTTGATTTTGTTAACTGTCAACTTTGAACCTTGGACAGTCATTATCGTTTTTACCATAGGCCAACTAATGCTTTGACCTCTTCTTGATTAGATTCCAGAACCAGTTTTTTTCTAAAAAAAGGGAGCTGTGTTGATATTACACAGTAATATTTTATGGTTGCTAAGTAACACTAGGGACATACGCAGTTGGTCTTTTATTGCTTTACCATGTGCTCTTGCCAAATGGCTAACTTTGTACTGTGAGTTTGTTTGTTCATAAATAAATCCTGTTGAGGTATCAAGACACTGTGTCCAACCTTCTTTTGGCTATGATTGCCAAATTTTCGTTGATAACATTCTAATACTAAGTAGGGGCTAGTGGGGAATTAAGTGAAACAAACGTCAGTCACAGGCGTTGGGGCGTCAACACACAATGAAGCGCTGTCTGTTACAAATAAAAAGCTATTCTCGTCAATGGTTTGAAGCTCCCATACAAATCATTCATTTACGACTGAAACTGCTTCAGTTAACTCATTCCTGGATTTTTCATACAAAAACTACCTCGCTGAACTGTATCTGTGAGGTAAATGTCTTCAGGATGTAGTTTTTTTGCGTGTAAACACTTTTCCACCTTGACTTACTGCAACGTAGAATTTCGTAGCAGTAGGAAATATTAAATGTATTGTAAAGCTACAGTGGCTTCCAAAATTTTTGAATTTCGCAGTCAATGATTTTGCTACAAGCGCCATAATCGCAACTCTTGTTTTAAGAACAATAGAGGCACTTTCCCAAAAACAATGACAATGGCCATAAAAGGAACGAAAATGCACGTCATTTTCTACTCAAAAATGCAACCCATAAAATGATATGGGGGTCGTGTAGGTATCCATTTTATATCATACTGCACTAGTACGAAATAATTGGTGAAAAACAACCCACAACCCAACCAATATTACGAGAACGGGAACGGGAATAATTTGAAGGGTAGCTGGCAGTCACACATGCTTGAACCATTGTTACAACCATGAAGCTCACGGGTCGTAGCTGCCTACTTCCCAAGCCTCTGTTAGAATGACGTTACCAAAAAGTAATGAAACAATAGCTTACCTTTAAAATAACTTTTGTTTGGTCTTTCTTATTTATTCCTGCACGTGTAATTCGATGTGATTCGACTCGATACAATCCAATATGCGGAAGCTGCAAGTTGATGCCCACTTTTCTGAACCCGCCTACCCACAATGCCGTGCGATCCAACAGGAAGTCCAGAACCCCTGATGCATGTATAGTCAAAGATTGTACTCAGAAAATTGGCTCTATCATTGGCAGATCTTGGAGTCCACTCAACTTCCAACTTAATGTTGCCAAGCAAGTACACAGAGAAAATACGTAACACAAAACTCTGCAAGTCTTCCTCACTCCAACAATTGTAGAAACACCTTGATTATCAGTATACCATTTAACATTTTCAAAAGACTCTAAACCCAAAGCGATAGCCTTGAGTTCTATGTAAGAGGACTTCTCACCATTCCTCAACTTATGAGAAATGGTATTGTGAAATTGTAGAATGCTATTAGCACAACCTGTAGAACTTGCATTGGAATAGCATACACTGGAATAATGAGACTGTGTGGACACAAGACACTTACTATTAAGGAGGGGAGTATTTTCCCGCCAGAAACATAACTCCCCCAGGGTGGAAACTGACAGGGAAATTTTGCTATCCCAATTCGAGCTAAGCAAAACATCAAAACGGGATTACCTGTTCATGATAATGGTGTTGTTCCCAAACACAAAACCCCTAGAAATAATCCTTGCTACAAAACAGGCCAATTTCCCAACAGTGGAAAATAGGTATTGAGCGTGGATAGTGTGGATAACATGTTCATCATTAAAAGTCCTCTCTGGGGTAGTGGAAATATTGCGACTGGACAAATCAATACATAATCCCAACCATGCCAAGCAGGGAGTAGGCTGCCAAACAGATTGACTGTCATTGGAAAGGAAACCAGTGGACAGAAGGGAAGACTTAAGGAACATGGAAGCAGCACGTCGGCAAGCATAGTGGCAAGCGGAACCAAAACCACCGTCAAGGTTAACTGTGATCCTAACTCCATGCGTTTGCCAAAATCTAACAAGAACACGAACTACTTT
>NC_133201.1:21303797-21328797 GCF_958299795.1 Porites lutea
AAATTGTTGAAGAAGTCTGAACGATGAGAGAACAAGTTGTCAAAGTAAAGACCTTACAAGTCAAACCAAGGAGTAGATGGCCGGTTGTGTGAAAAATGTTATCGAAAAAGCTGTAAGTATATGCGTAATAATTCAACAAGACTGCAAGGTAAAAAGAAAACTTCAACTTCACATTATCAAAGTTTCGAGCACAACGGTATGGAGATACGTGACAAACAAAGGTTGAAAAGCCTTGAAGAGAAAAAAGGCAGTACACACCTCATGTAGGCATGGCATCAGAAGAATTTGCAAACTTTATACCAAAGGACGACCGGCTGGAAAATTCACATGATGCGAACCCTCTAGTAACCATCTGGATTATCGTTGATCAGACAACATACAAAGATCCAGCCCCAAAACACTGGACTAGCTAAGGCATCGACCACGCTTCACCTGGAAAATTGTGAGTTTAGACACGCTATGAGGGCTCGTGCATTCTATACCTCACCGCTTAGAAAATGTCAGAAATCATAAAGGAAGACATTCTGGTTGCTAATAGTTCAGTTAGTCAATGTTAAATGAATAACATGCTTAGGTTTACAAAAGTTATCTTTAATAATCGGTGAAATTTAAGTGAAGAAAAAATCGGAACGAACTTTTGAAACACCCTGTATTTTGGTCTGTGGTGGTACTCGACCAAGCTGGTAAAAAATGCCTTAGCCTACCAGCAAATTTTTCTGTTCTTAAACTAACCTGATTAGGATTTGTGTTCAGTCGCTCTTTTTCTTCCCCTCCTGCTTCCTTCTGAAGTGGAGGGGGCTCTGGTAGTTTTTTGACTGCTTGTTGTTGTGGTTGTAGCCACCATCATATCTTCTCTTAGCCTGCCAGTGAGTGCATCGTTGACTGCTTCTTGCAGAGCGTGTGGCGCTGGTGTCTTTGGTCAGCTTGGAGCGTAGTGTGTTGGTGTCTGATATATCTTTGACAGCCTTTGGAAGGTCATCCCCAAACAGTAAACTTGTTACGAGATTTGACGGGCTACAGAGATGCGTATAATTGGCATTGAGCTGAGGTCTCATCAGCTCTCTCCATCGATCATTCAGCTCCTGGTTAACATTTGCCAACAGTAGCACCCTGTCCATGAGGGAACCTACAGTGTCATGAGCATTCTGAGGTCCTGAGTTCCCCATCAGCTTATTGACCTCTGTCACAATTATTATTATTCCTTTGACAAGACTTTTCTGTACCTTTTGCATTGACCTTGCGGACTCATCCAAATTATTCCACACACCTTGATTGACCTTTGTCTCTGATGAGGTAGTACAATTCTCGGGAATTTCGTGTTGTTTTTCAGATCCGTTATTTTGTCTTCATTTGCTTTCTCCCTCATGATTTTATCCACGAGGGATGCAAGATCCCCGTCAAGGGTGGGGCCAACATGCTCAGTGAGTTGCAATGTTTTGGTCAGCTTTGAAATTAGAGGATTCCTGCTGTTCCCCGGTTCAGCCAATCAGCTTTTCTTAGTGGGAGGCTGGCCGTTGACAAGTGATTCGTGGTCGTCCTTAGACCCGTTTGAATCACCGTCATCATTGCCATCGTCCGGTTCTTCTGTGACAGAATACGAGGCAATCAAGTCGCCCAGGCCAGTGAAACTGGCGTTCATTGAACCCCTTAGGCGTTCAAATGAACTCTTGAGGGCTTCAGCAAGAGTGGAGCCAAGGGCTGTTGCATTTAAAGTAATATTCGTTATGGTTCCCTGCTAGCAGAGAAAAATTGATGGCAACAGAATGAGAAATTGAAAAGTTTTAGAAATACTAAGCTGAATTGAAAATTTGTTTACTGGAACTGGAGGTTCCATGTGTTACATTAAGAAGTGAGGATGGCTCCTGACAGGGTTTGCACTATCGTTGTAGCCTGCTGCATTTTACACAATATTGCAGTGATCCTCGGGGAGCCAGATCCAGAGGATTGTGACATGGAGGATGAGGGATGTGCTGCCGACCTGCACAGCCAGTACCATGGACATGAAACTGGTAATGCAGTGCGACAGCACATAACCAACACAGGGAGTGCACACTTGTCACATGAAAAGAGAAATTGAGTCAGACTTTTCTTGCAAGTGGTGTTGTACTGTTTCAAAAAAAGAAAAAATTAATATAAATTATTATTGAGTTCCCAAACCCAGGGGGGTTGCCTTGCCATGCTGCTGTCAAGGGTTTGAAAATCTAACCTTGCTTTGGACACAAAATCTTAAAATTCATATATGTTAACTCTTTTGGGATATTTCCCTCATTTTTTTGCCGATCATCACCCTGTTTAGGGAAAAGGACAACTATAAAATGCATGCCGTCTTGTTCTAAGATAATTTATATTGGCTTTTGCAATCAGAGCAAGTTCATTTGTCATGTACATACAATACCCTGTTTATAATAAGTATAGACTCACATAATATATAGATTTCCCTTATAGAAATTCAGTACATTTAAAGTATACTTTATATAGGTGATAAACACTTTAAAAAGTATACTTCATTTGTACTTAAAGTATACTTTAAGTATACTTACCAGAAGTATACTTTAAGTACACAACTTTTCGACACCTAAAAGGTATACTTAAAGTATACTTAATGAAAGTATACTTGAAGTATACTTAATGGGAAGTATACTTCAAGTATACTTAAAATATACTTAAAGTATACTCAGTGCAATATGTTAATCAATCACTGAGACACGTCAAACTTGGATCAATTATATTGTAAAATCATTTATTGATATAACAAAAAAAACTACCCTTAACTTTAAGCAATACAAATGTACTAAGAAATTATAAAAAAAATATATAGCAAATCTTGTTGAAATAGGTTTCCACAACATAAAAATATACATTTTCTATTCCTATCAAAGGAACTCACTGCATTTGATTACCATAATATATTCCCTTATTCTTCTTGATTTTAGTAAAATTTTCATTGACAATGAGATCATTTCAAGGAAGGTGCTTGTATATTAACAGGTTTCTTTCTGAACTTTCTTTAACTCACTTGTACTTAATAATTATTGTTTAGAAACATCACACAATATTCTTCTTAATTTTAGTAAATGTTTAATAGACAAGAATGATTAGATCTGTACTCTTTGGCTACAAAGTAAATTGTGCCATTACCTTATTAAAGAAATATGTCTACCTATTACGTACAAAAACTGGAACGAAATGCGATCTAACGAAAACAAGACTTGGGTTTTATATTTTGAATTTACACTGCACTTTAGGCGAAGTAAACAAGCTTTCACTTTGTAAACCTTAAGGCTTAACTCGTGTGTCATTTGCAAATGGCTCGCAAAGAAGAATCGATATATATTGAAACGACTGGAACCGATACATTTTCTACCCCAAAACTTACTTGTATCGTCAAAATTCAGTCATGGTGTACTTCTTTTGTTTTCTTTTCAAGTTCCACTCATATTGTACTCGAATTGTGAAGATAAATTAAAGGCAATATTCCAAGCGTATAAATATCTTGAAGACACTCTCAGCAAAACTCAATGAACGTTCCTTCGAATCTGTATCACCCGCCAAAACCATATATGAAAGTTAGGTATGCTGTAAATGATTCATACATGACCGTATTAGGAAATCCACAAGATCCCGTATATGTTCCGACGGTACTGGAAGTCAGCGGTAATTCAACACCTTCATATATGTATTTCTTTCCTCGAACGTAAAGATGTCCGACGATGAGCATGAGCGATGGGTTTGCTTCGAGTTCTCGTTCTATTTCTTAAGGTCGTCGTAAAAAAAGGAGGTTAAACGACCCCGGCCTTAATTACATCTAGTATCTTTTACTGCCAAGTGCAAAAATTCCACGAAAGACGTTAAAGAAATGCCCGAAACTGTGCGACTTTGCCATTTCGCCCAGGGAACGGCGGATGATCTTCTTACGAAGGAAGTCGACTGAACAGCTAATGTGTCGCCTGTGTATCTAGAAACCTGTTATATACTTCACCACTCTGAAGAAATCTTTACATGATCTCAACTGTGTCCTTAATAGAAGAAAACTGATTTGATCTGAACAGTATTTTGAAGTTAAATTATATATACTTAAGGTATACTTTTGACTTGTAGTGATTTCAAGATCCGGACAAACCTTCTTAGATCCTCAGATCAGAATGTGTCTTTCAGTTTCAAAGTATACTTAAAGTACACTTTTCTTTGCGAAACTATTTTTCACAAGCACTGAAGTTTGAAGAAGTATACTTAAAGTATACTTAAGTATTTGAAGTATAAAGGAAGTACATTTGCCTAATATACTTCATTTATACTTTTTTTCTGGAAGTACAAACGAGGTATACTTCAAATGTACTTTTTTTCTGAGAAGTACATATAAAGTATACTTGAAGTATACTTAAAGTATACTTAAATTTCTACAAGGGTTAGCCAGGGCTAAAAGCGAGGCTTCCATTAATATAGTTATAATTTAAATCAAACAAAAAACTTGTATTCCACAATTCAGTTAACTTTAAATCACATAGCACATACATGTGACTTTTGAGGGAAAGGCTAAGTGATTTTAGAGAAAAATAATTTGCAAACAGCCCAACAGTGAACAAAATCTTACATCGAGTCGATAGCCTCATATGTACACCCAAAAAAAGAGCAATCATCTTTGATCACATTTAGGAGCCATAATGGCTCTTGATCACCGTAAGATTAATTAGGCCTGGAAAAAAAATCAGGCCGAATTTTTGGCGTTCGACAAGTTCACTTTACAAAATCTTGCCAACAAATCCGGGTGCATGTAAACCAACCTTTTATACCATTTATACATCACATCTGAGGTGAAACAGTACTATGAGGTACTGTTTTTATCATACAGACCTCGGACAGAATGCAGTATTTCACAATTTTGCAACACAAATTGCACTCATTCAATATTCTGGACGATCGCAGCACGCGTGGGCTTTTTAAACCGTTAAAAAAATTTCCAAAATCATATACGGCCAGCCCGGTTCTCACTTTTGCAGTGCGAACTGTAGCGAGTGTTTGACCAAACATACTAGAGTTAAGCTATAACATAATAAAGAAATTTTATGTTTATTCAGTTTCATTAAATGGTTTTATCGATGTGTAATCTTTAAAAGCGCCGGTTTGATACCCGTGGCACTGTGAGTACTCCTGCAAGCGATGTTCACTGAACAACTGAAAACAAATGGCATGGCGATTAAAATTACAAGAGAGACTACCAATAATCAATAAAAGAAATATGATTCGCTGAAACATATACAGAGACAACATTTTTCATTGACGAAGACAAGTATTAAAGTGTCTCTAAAAATCCTGAGTCTTCAAGCTTAAAGCTTAAGTTTATGTTTTAAGCCGGCTTCCCGGTATTTACTTTTTTCAAAGATGAACTCGAGGCAAGAAAATCGCTCAAAGCTTTCTTTTACAGCCAGAATTATAACTAAATGTTTTTTGGAACGTTTTCTTTCAATTTGGGGTGAGAAAATGTCTAAAGGCTTTTTAAAGTTCTGTAAGCTTATATCAAACCTGATTCTTGGTCATATCAAATTGTCTCAAATCTTACAAACGTGCATAAACTACATAGCCGCATAAACTGCGCTCGACTTCATTAAATTAGATATAAAACACAAACATCAAACACAATAATTACTGAGGCTTACCATTCGAGATGCAGCTCCTCAAAGGTATCAAATAAGGCCAGTATCACTTCAGACTTTTCAACCCTTACGCATCAAGCAAGGTGAAAAGCGAAATCGATGCCATCCGAAATTGGATTTCCGACTTTGACAAGTAATGTATTAATTTCTCAACCAAAAACCAACTAGCCATGAATAACAGAAGACTCCTGATAGCAGCTAAATTTCATTTTGTGCATCCAGTGGAAAAAGACAGTTAAAAACATCACAAGTTGACACAAAACTCTGTCAGCTTCAGCTGTCAAAGTAAACAAGATTTAAGATGCTGCATAAATTTTCCGCATGAGCTCACCTGTCAAATTTTGACCAATCAGAGTGTAATAATTGGACGTAGAGCGTGACCAACGCGTGACCATGGTGAGTAAAGTCAAAAGCAACTGCCTTCACCGCCTGTAATAGCTGGCTGAATTTTCGCGTCCGAGGTCAGTTTTAAATCAAAATTTTAATTGTGTGGCACAAAAACAAAACATATTTCATATGAATTAAAAAACAATCAAACTTGAGCCTGCGATCATTTGAAAACTAGTAACTTGTCAGCGGATAACTTCCAAAAATACTTGACCTCGATGGGTCAACACCTGAGCCCGCGATACGGTCAAGTGATACTGGTCAGCGGATACCCTGTGTTGACAGCTGTCAATTGATCACAACATTGATGTCCAATGGATGTGTGCATTATCAGTTTTCCTGTGCTCTCAAATTAGCTAGAAAGTATGAGATTGAACATTGATTGCGAGCTAGTAAAAAACTGGTCAGCGGACACCTTTCAAATAAATCACGTCACCTTGATGAGTTGACACATGAGCCCCCGATATGGCAATGTGATACTGGTCAGTGGTTATCCTGTTTTGACAGCTGTCAATTGACCATATTGTGAATGGCCAATATAAGATATGGGTTTGCCAAGACACACCTGAGACACCCTTCCCTTCCTTTTGATAGTCTCCCCTACCCGTACAATCTGTAGACGCGTACGTACGTACGTACGCTCGGTCAGTCACGTGACAACCAAACGAAAAGAGGTTGACCATATTCTAATATGTAACAATTATTCACCGAAGTGGAGGTGGCTAGTCCTGGATATTTACCGAACTGCGAAGTAGTGAGGTAAATACCGACGACTAGCCACCGACACTGAGGTGAATAATTGTTTTAGAATATACTAAAACAGTGAGATAATTGAGCACAAAAATGACGATTTTTAACTCAAATACTGTTGCCAACGATTACAATTTTGGCACGTAATTACCGGGCGGCCGCGGCTGTTGCTTTTTCTTGCCGACAATAGGCCATTTGCACTAAGAGGCATGTGACATCGTTTTTATGAAAATGAAAGTTGTATGATTTTGCCTTCGAAAAACAATTAGTGGGTCATATCTTAAACAAAATAATAGTGATTTGGTGTTTCAAACCCGCACCATTTTCTTAAAATGAATAAGTTCGTAAATGGTCACGTGACCAAAATGAGATTTTTAAAATTATGAATTACCTCTCTCTGAACACAAATTTTGCACTTAAACTTCAAGGAAAATGTTGAAAAGATGATGTGATA
Organism: Porites lutea; assembly: GCF_958299795.1. Classification (NCBI taxonomy): domain Eukaryota; kingdom Metazoa; phylum Cnidaria; class Anthozoa; order Scleractinia; family Poritidae; genus Porites; species Porites lutea. Next base: position 21,311,040 of record NC_133201.1, read on the forward strand.
ATGTTTACAGCACATCTGAGCGTAACTATGAAACGTTGAACAAGATATAAGCAAGAAGTAGTTTTGGCCGCCATGTTGGAGGGCAAGAGCATCCCCTCCAACATGGCGGCCAATACAAATCATACTACTTTGCTGAAAATCAAAGTGCCGTAAAATATCTCCCTTAAATGCGTTTCCTCTCAAATTTTGGGTGTAAGATAATTTTTGTGTGCTCTAACAATTTTTGGCATCAGCGAGATTCCAACTCATTGTTTAAAGGAAGCATTCGTCACGTGACCTTTTAGTGTAAGTGGCCTATTAAAACTTTTGAAGGCATTTGTTGAGCTCTTGCGGGGAAATTTCTTCAAAAGGAGTTGTGAATTCTTTTTGTATTTAAAATCATTCTATAAAAAAAGATTATTAAATTTAGTTTGAAGCTTAGAGCGGTTTTGACTTGACTGTCGAAAGTAATTGAGGAATTGGTTTGGTTTTAGTTTTGGTTCGTCTTTCTGATTGGCTCTTTAAAATAGCTCTACCAATCAGCGAGGAGGCATTTTTTTCTCAGCCAATCAAATTCGCAAGTAAACGCAAATCGTGTTTTGGTTTTGGTTTTACTCAAGTTTCACTCACGCAATTTCTTTCGCAGTTGCAGTCATGAAAAATTGAAGATAGTTTGCTGTCGTTGTTTGTTTCCCTTTTTCTTTTTTTTGACGAACTCTCGCTGAAACATGGTCTAGTGGAATTTCTGTCGGTTGCTGAACCTTTGAAGGATCTCTGGAAGTTTCTTCGTCTGTTCTCGAGACCGAGGAGCAGTCAACAACACCGGACGAAAATGGTCACCGTGTAGACGACATCTAGAGATTGTGGCGCGCGATGGCTTGGAGAATTAACAAACAAGGTGGAATATTCAAGAAAGGAGCAGCCTTCCCTTTGCAGAAGCGATACCAAATTGCCGTCTCCTACCTTCGTACTGGTAGTTTTGCCACTGCTGCTGCCGCTGCAGAAAACTTGTGCACGTACGACGCTGCAAGAAAAATCACTGACAAGTTTTTGACGACTGGCCTTTTTTGACCCGGGAAACCGAGGTTCTCCTCCGACGATAATGCCGCCCTGGAAAGTAGCCTATCTAGAAGCCCTTGTTACTCACGATCCATTTATGTATCTGTGCGAAATGCAGGCAGCCCTACGAGACGACTTGAATTTACCTCCTGCTGAAGTACCTTCTCTTCCGACCATTTGCAGAACTCTTCTTAGTTTAGATTTGACGCGCCACAAGGCATCAAAAGTTCCCCTGGAGAGATTTACACCCGAGAACGATGCTCGACGAAGGGCTTTTGTGAATTGGCGACGAACTGTAGATCCGAGGAAGCTGTATTTTGCGGATGAAACTGCCATACAACTCGCGGATGGAGTGCGAACTATTGGACGCTGCCATACAAATGCCAATGTTTCCGTTGTCACCCAACGCGGAGACGAGCGAGAGAAAATGTCTGTGTTGAGTGTGATCGGATACAACGAGGGAGTTCTTGGAAGCTTTAATAGACTTCAGTTTAACTACGGTATGACTCAATATTTTGTTCCTTTAATGGCAAGAGACTCGTTTCTGGTAATGGATAATGCATCCATTCACAATGAAAGAGACTTGAGAAACATTTGGCACCTAAAAATATAACTCTGGTTAAGCTGCCGCCATATTCTTACGATTTTAATCCTATAGAATTAGTTTTTGGTAGCGCAAAAATGTATGTTAGAAGATGGCCTGAGTTGCTAAGAGCCGGCATGCCATTTGCTATTGTTAATGCATTTTCTCAGGTTTCTTTACACATCGTCCAGAATTTCTATTGCAAGTGCTGGCAAGTACAGTCATAGATAATCTGTGTTGGTAGCTACGAATTTGTTTACAGCCAATACCAGTCTTGCTTGTCCTTCAGAGGAAATTAGATACCTAAAGTTGTTTTCGAATGTTTCTCAAAATCAAGTCCAAATCAAAATTATTCATTTTGAAACATCTTTCTTCAGGGGTTGATTGACATTTTGCACAAATAAATTCTGTCTAGACATTTGCACAGTAAATACTAAGGACTATGTTCGACTGGTAACTGCTGTACAAAAGCGAGATGTATATGGATTAATTTTAGTCCCAGTAGTAGTCCCTTAGTAGTCACATGTGCATGTAAAGCAGCATTCAATTTTGTGCACAAAGTACATGTACATGTAATGACCTGATAATTCTGGTCGTGCTTCAGGTCAGCAACATGCATTGCTTTAAGGCTGGTTTTCACTGGGTCTAGCGCATAAGCACAAGCATAAGCATAAGCAGCCTAAAAGTAAGTGAGAACTCCCACGACATAAGCATAAGCACAAGAAGAACGAACACGTTCCGTTCTTCTTGTGCTTATGCTATGCTTATGTCGCACTTGTGTCAAGTGAGAACAGGGATGAAATAAGCACAAGCATAAGCACAAGCTTGACCGCCTTGTGCTTATGCTTGATACTGCACTTGCGTATGTCTTTACGCTTGTGCTTATGCGCTAGTGAAAACCAGCCTTTACAGTTACTTCACAGAGGGGCCATGGGGGGGGGGGGGGGGTAATGCTTACAGTCCACTGCTATTAAGAAGAATCAAGGCAACAGATTTTCGAAACATTATTGACCAGGAAGTCTGTAAGAATCAAGGCAACAGATTTTCGAAACATTATTGACAAGGAAGTCTTAAGTCTCTGTGTTGTGTTTTTTAACTCTACAGAGGTCACCAATCATTGTAAATTTTTTTGTGGAAGTTATAAATTTTTTCAGGGTCTGTCCATTTCATGAGTTGAAGTTCGAGTTACAAATACAAGTTACAATAAAAAAAAAAATATGTATATATAAATATATATACACCCGTTTTCAAAAAGGTTGACGTTCTGAAAATATATATAAAATATACATATCTTTTGTATTCCTGTCAAAACTGTCAAAATAAACAAAAGAGAGCAATAGATATATGTTTATTGATATATATTCTCAGAACATCAACCTTTTTGAAAACGGCTGTATATATATATATATCATGTTTCATGAGAAACACCCCTATGGCCCCTCTTCACAACATGTGTTTCCTTTCAGTAATGGTTCAGAAGATTGTCCTCTGTGATTGCTTAAAAATGTTGTTTACTTTGGTTTTACAACAATCAATTGAAAACTGCTCTAACAATAGTTTTATTTGTTCTTGTGCATTTTACTTGTGTTGCCAAGGTGAAAAGCTGGCCTGAATGTACATGTACTTGTCCTGAGTGACAAACCACTCTTAAGTTTTTCTAGCACCCTTGAGGTTATCATGGGCAAAAATATTTCAAACCACACCCACAAAATGAGATTATGTAACCTCAGAGAGGCTCTTCTCAAAATTTCTGACAATTACGCTTGCTTTTATATGGAAGAATTGTATCGTAGAAAAGACCTTTTAAAGCAAGTTAATGTTTTGTTTGCTTTTGTTTGGCATGCATGCTAAGCTATTGTTGAAACAAACGTGAAATTTCTAATGTTTTCTTCATTATTAGCACATAAAAAGCAGGAAATTGCTCTAGAAGTGATCAGTTGAGATACCCAAGTTATTTGTGCACCCAGAAATTTAATTGGACCTACAAAATACTGATATATCTTGATTCCAATTAAACATAAACTGAGAGCAAAAAATAATTCCTTTCATTGGTAATGGCAGGAAATTAAATCAATACTAACAGTTTTGGTGACAACACTTAATGACTCCCCCAGTGAAAAACTGTTTAGATACAGACACTAATAAAATCTTCTTGCTTTTGCTGTTCACAACACTGCTCATAGCTCAAACTGTTCATTGAAGGAAAACTAATTCAACTTTACAATTTTACTAATAAACGGCACACTTCCTCCATACTTGCAAAGTTTACAACAGGCCAATGTTACCTTTTTTGACTAATTAACCATCTTTCAAATGCTAATTAGAGGTCATTTCCGACTCAAAAATGACAGCAAATTATCTTCAATTTTTTTATTTTTCTCTAATTTGCCAAGCTTTGTTTACTTTAATTATAATTTAACTTTACTTTAAGTTTTGTTCTACAATTTTGTTGTTCATTTCTTGTTCTTGTTACTCAGTATAATTTGTTGTAAACAAAAACTTACATGTAACATGAAATAGAACAATGGCAGATTGCTGTGTTAGAGGATTTTATCATTACTTGCCTGATAGGTATGTTAAAGGACCCTAGTCAGCCTCCGCCATTTTCAATGCCATCGAAATTATTACTGCATGGTGAAGCGAAATCTTATTGCTTTACAGTCAGTTGTGTTCCTGAATGTGTGTTTAATCATCTTAAGTAATTTCAAAGTGATTTCCATTCATTGCAACATGCTCCGAATAATAAAAAAAAAGCCAAAGTCTCACATGTAAACAAAAACAAAGGTGCGGCTGACTAGGGCCCTTTAAGGAACTGAGTATTATTTCAATGGAAATGGGGGCTGTTACAAAGGGGTTATGCAGTGTTTGATTATTCTTGGCTCCCCTCTTTTTGCCATAGAGCAGTTTTCAATTGAGTGTCGTCAAACCAAAACCAAAGTAATTACTCTGGCCAATCACAAAGGACGCAGAGCAATCCATTGTCCAATCAAAACTCAAAGCAATTACACGAAACGTAGGAAAACTTGCGTGAGCAAGTCACGATTGGTTTTGGTTTTGGTTTTACTTGCGATTGGTTTTGGTTTCACTTCTGATTGGTTCAGACAGTGGCACGAGTTTTTTGCCAACCACTGAGTGTTGTAATGCAAAACCAAAGTAAATGCAAATCACTTTTGACAGTCAAGTGAGAGCCGCTCTAATGACCATAATATTCTTTTTTTCAAATGACTGGATGCCTCAAATAATGAACTTTATACAAATAAGGTTCATATCACTAAATAATTATCTTAGCTTTTTTTTTTATAAAAACTGAATGTATTCAAATAATAATCTTACTTCAACAAATTAGGTTCATACCACTAATGACCATAACTTTTTTTTTTCTTAAGAAACTGGATGCCTTCAAAGAATGACCTTTACTTCAACAAATTAATTGGGTTCATATATACCACTAATGACCATAACTTTTTTGTTTCAAGAAACTGGATGCCTTCAAAATTAATAATAACCTTTAAACGTGCATCATGGACACAGAGTATAAATCTTGACATCGGGCTCCAATTTTTATTGACAACTAAATGTCATCAAGACCCAAAAAAAAATCGTCTACAAGACAAGCTGTCGACAACTTAATGCGAAAATTGAAAAACGTCAACAACTGAGCAGTTTCCCACAACTGGTTAGTTGTTGACAACTTACAATTTTCGCATTTAGTTGTTTACAACTCTTATTGCAGATGACGTCTTCCTGTTCTTAATGGCATTTAGTTGTCAATACAAAATGATTGTCGCCAACCTAATCGTCTCGTCTTTATCAGACGGCCCTCTAATGATACAATGTTTCTTAAAAAAAGGAAAATAAAGGTAAATCCTGAGTGCAATGGTATTAACTCCTTGCATTACACAACTCTTCCATCAATTAGCAAAAGTCATTGTTTATCAAAAAGCCAAGATGATTACAAGAGGATTAGTTGCCAATCTCTTCCTTCTGATTTGAATCAGTTAGTCAATCAATATTTGGTTATTCATTGATGAGACATAAGAAAAGTACATGCATGGAGGGGAAAAGGCCAAAAGTCTGAATTCTTAACTAAGTCTGTAGAGGTTAGTTAACTGGGTAGCCAGTTGTATTTTTGAACCTTCAGTTTCCCTAATATTTTTTACTGGCCTCTTTAAAATTTTTACTGACTTTGCATAAAGTGAATCTATGTTCAAAATTATAAGCCACCTTTGTCTTTTAATTTTTTTTATGGGATTTAGAATGCCACTTCCTGTTAAAAACTTGATAAAAACTTGGGTTGATATAGTTGTCTGACATATGACCTTTTGAAAACATGTTTTTACTACAATTGATCTTGACTGGCAACCCTTATGAATAAACAAACTGAATTATAACAAGACTACCAAGTAGAGCAATTTATGACCACTCTCTCAATGCAACCAAGAAAACACATGGAGGGAACTGAAAACTTTCAAATGAAATTCCCTCTGACTGCCAAGACAAATTTAACAGTCCTAGAAAGGATTAATATGTTCTAGTGGGGGTAAGAAGACCACCAAGTTGTTATTCATATCAGGGTGTTGACTTCGGTTGCTTCAGTAGCTACATTGACAGGGTGGCTGATGTTTTGTTTCACGAAATATCCATACCTTCCCACCAATGTGATTTTTAAGAGACCACACAACCCTCTAGGTATTCAAATTAACCGCAACATTTCTTTAAACCTTTTGTCTTTTAAAAAACCGTACCTCGAAGAATTTACAATCACTGCCGGGGAGAGTATAGATATTTTATGGAACTGGAAGCCTCACAGACGAGGTCTTCCTTGCAAGGGGTGCCCACAATGTGGGCAGAAACGATAGTCCCTGGAGGGGTACGTATGCCCACAGTGTGGACACCTGAATGGCCTTGTACTGATGGGGAGCTGAGCAAGGCAGAGAGTGAATCAACTTCATAAGTACTTGAACTTGGAAGATCATCGCATCTAGTGTTGAAATTCAGCACTGGACTGCACACATCATCAGACGAGTTAATTGCTGTGTCCTCCGTAAGAAAGTTGGCCACTTGGGATGTGTTGCCCCCACAGTCATTGTACAACTCTTGTAGAGTTGTAAAATGAATGTAAATTATTTATTATCAGTTTATGGAATCTCTGTTGCATCTTTGTTGAGTGAAGCCCTGTTTTCAGTCTTCAGATGATGGACAGCTGGATTGTTCACCAGAAGCAAATGCTGCTGTGTCTACCAAGATAGTATACTGCTATTTCAATTGACGTTGTCGGATCAAAGCTTCAAGCCTACGCGACAAGACAGAATGGTGCTCTGGGTTATTCACTGGAATTTGCATATATGTGTAGATGAAAACTACAAGTTTTTATTTTTGTGCGTGAAGCCTGAGCGTGCCTCGTAGTGAACGCATTTGCTCTCAGGAGTCATTTTCCGTAGCTTTTGAAGAGAAAGAAAAAAACCTGCGAAGTCATTACACCTCATTAGTATTCAGCACGTGCAGCAGCCTTCTACTTCTACCCACACTACCATTCGGTCATGTCGCGTAGGCCTGAAGCTTTGATCCAACAACGTTACTTGAAATAGCTGTAAGCCTGGAGTATAAGCTTGCATACTCTTATCACTTGTTTATCATTTACCATTTTGCAGCAGTAATTCTTTAATTAAAATTACAAAGTCATTACTTATCTTCCCTCATCAACGATAAAAGGTCCAGTTCCCTTGCCCTGCACAGTCCCTGATACATGACTCACTAACTAGATGGTGTGTGACATATGCAGACTGCACACAGAATTTAAATCATGTTACCAGTAGTTACCATCATGGATAGGCTAGCTAACCATAAATAGGCTAACTGGAGCATTATTTCGTCTAACTGAAGTGCCAGTCTATAATCTACATCTATTTGCACACCCCTTACTGACTGATTAGCCATATAGCTTCTGTTAAGCCAGCTAACAATTGTTTTTGGTAAACACAAAAATACCAATCACAAATGCAATGCAAAATATTCCAGGACACTGGCCCTGATTTAAAAGTCGACCAAGTGTCTAATTTCTCGTGCATTTAAATGTCTTTATTGCTACTTATGTACTTTGAGAGAAGTCCTTATTAAAAAATGGATAATAGCAAAATAAAAATCTTACTCCATGTAGGTTGCATTTCATTCACTTTTAAAATGCACATGAAGTGTAGAGTCTGTGTTAAGACAAACCAATCTTGTTATAAAAGTGTCAAAAATTCACAAATTGTCAAAAAAATTATCAAAGTGAACACTTCTTCAAACAAAAATGAAAATGACGAAGGCCAAGGACAATGATGTTTACTAAAGCCGCCCCCCTCCCCCCCCCCAAAAAAATCATCGCGTCTGGCTAAAATTTTTTTAGTTGTTCATATACTGGCATCGGTCTTAAGTGGTTTCGTTTCTTCATTAAGACTTATGTATACCAGAAACGCGCAGGAAACGTGGAGCTGAACTCTTGTACACAATAGCAAAACGCCTTTATACGATCCTTTTTATCGATACAACCTCGATAACTTTTTAATCATCTAAAGCAAAAACAAAACAAAACCTTACCGGCTCTGGCTGCCGCTAAAGATGTGGCTCCAGTAGTTTTTGTTCTGTTTGCCACCATTGGGACGGCCGAGGCCCCTCCAGTCGCTGTTGTTGTAGTACATGTAGCTGATGTTGCGGCGTTTCTTCTGCTTGTTGCGAGAGTTCGCCGGTAGTGGTTTCTCTGCCTCAACCTGTTGCACAGCTCGCAAGCACACTCGCTCCACGGACAGGAGAACTTGTGGGCGTATGTGAAGCGAGTAGGGACGCCATGGTTTTTGCAGAAGTTGCAAAAATGTGGGGCAGACATTTTAACCTTATTTTTAAATCTCTGCAAAAAGAAATTCCCACATTGAACCCTTCTTGCCGGCACCTAGAGAACCTAGCCACAAAATTTTCCCGCCAAAACACGCCGTTTGCCACTCGCTCGGACTCGCCTCCACGAACTTTGAAGCCTTAGGCGTTCTAATTTAATCTTAAAGTTTTCTAAACTTAATTTTCCATTACTGCCACAGGAAACAGCACTAAAAGAATCGAATACATTTGATTTCTTTGACTGTGCAGAAATGCTGGAAATGCAATAAGCCACAAGTGCAGAGTTTCGCAGAAAGTAAGCTTAAGCTTTCTGTTCGCCGATAGGAAATTAATTTAAGCAAATAAACTTTTTACATGCCACCACTAAATAAAAGTACTTAACTCAGGAAAAAGCCCGCAATCTTACCAAACTCGGTGAAATTATGAAGTCCTCCTTTACTGACGTTGAGCGAAGTCTGAAAAAGGCAGTCACGAGTTCTGTGTGTACGGAAAGAACCGAAGAAAACACAAACTTACATTCCCAAATCTCTGCTTCCAAAACAAATCAGATCACCACAGCATCCTTTCTTCAGAACATTTATTCCAATGCCGTTCTCAACTAATTACAGTTCTCCAAAGTTCGTAAAAATCCTCACACAACTGCATCGACAACGCAAATGGCGGTCGATTGAAAGTTCTCAAACTCATCTCAAAGTGACGATAGATCGTGCCTTCTGATTGGTTAATTGTCAAAAACGTCATAGGGCGAAAGAAAGCTTAATTTTATTGGCCAGTCATGAAGGAATTGGATTTGGTTTTGGTTTTGGTTTTACTACGCCCTTTGGTTGGCTAGTGTATTTACTTTGGTTTTGGTTTTACGACAGTCAAGTGAAAACCGCTCTATTTATGAAAAACTCAACTAAATAAAATAACGCAAGACTTAAACTTAATTTGCATTTGTAAACAAAAAACTTTTTCACCGGTTTTATCGATAAATTCGTGTCAAAAAGACAAAGCTTTACCTGTTAAAACTTCCAATCCGAACTTCGTCACCTTCTTCGTGTATTTCGGAAACAGCTTGCTTGATCAGTTGTGAAATTTCTTTGTTTGTTTACGGCAGCAAACCGGGAAGGCATTTTGCTTGCAACTTACACGAGTTTGGCGTCGCTCGCTCCGAGGAACTGGAGGTGAATCAGTGAATAGTGCAGGATATTCACTGATTGAGTAGCCAATCAGAGAGCGCGAAAAACACTATCCACTGTTTTAGTATATACTAAATAGATTTAGCCAGGGCTAAAAGCGAGGCTCCCATTAGTATATTTATAATTTAAATCAAACAATAAACCCGTATTCCAAAATTCAGTTAACTTTAGAGCACATAGCACATTCATGTGACTTTTGAGGGAAAAGCTAGGGAAAGGCTAAGTGATTTTAGAGAAAAATAATTTGCAAACAGCCCAAGAGTGAACAAAATCTTACATCGAGTTGATAACCTCATGTGTACACCTAAAAAATAGCAATCATCTTCGATCACATTTAAGAGCCATTATGGCTCTTGATCACCGTAAGATTAATTAGGCCTGGAAAAAAAATCAGGTCGAATTTTTTTGCGTTCGACAAGTTTACTTTACAAAATCTTGCCAACAAATCCGGGTGCATGTAAACCAACCTTTTATACCATTTATACATCACATCTGAGGTGAAACAGTACTATGAGGTACTGTTTTTATCATACAGACCTCGGACAGAATGCAGTATTTCACAATTTTGCAACACAAATTGCACTCATTCAATATTCTGGACGATCGCAGCACGCGTGGGCTGTTTAAACCGTTAAAAAAATTTCCAAAATCATATACGGCCAGCCCGGTTCTCACTTTTGCAGTGCGAACTGTAGCGAGTGTTTGACCGAACATACTAGAGTTAAGCTATAACATAATAAAGAAGTTATTATGTTTATTCAGTTTCATTAAATGGTTTTATCGATGTGTAATCTTTAAAAGCGCCGGTTTGATACCCGCGGCACTGTGAGTACTCCTGCAAGCGATGTTCACTGAACAACTGAAAACAAACGGCACGGCGATTAAAATTACAAGAGAGACTACCAATAATCAATAAAAGAAATATGATTCGCTGAAACATATACGGAGACAACATTTTTCATTGACGAAGACAAGTATTAAAGTGTCTCTAAAAATCCTGAGTCTTCAAGCTTAAAGCTTAAGTTTATGTTTTAAGCCGGCTTCCCGGTATTTACTTTTTTCAAAGATGAACTCGAGGCAAGAAAATCGCTCAAAGCTTTCTTTTACAGCCAGAATTATAACTAAATGTTTTTTGGAACGTTTTCTTTCAATTTGGGGTGAGAAAATGTCTAAAGGCTTTTTAAAGTTCTGTAAGCTTATATCAAACCTGATTCTTGGTCATATCAAATTGTCTCAAATCTTACAAACGTGCATAAACTACATAGCCGCATAAACTGCGCTCGACTTCATTAAATTAGATATAAAACACAAACATCAAACACAATAATTACTGAGGCTTACCATTCGAGATGCAGCTTCTCAAAGGTATCAAATAAGGCCAGTGTCGCTTCAGACTTTTCAACCCTTACGCATCAAGCAAGGTGAAAAGCGAAATTGATGCCATCCGAAATCGGATTTCCGACTTTGACAAGTAATGTATTAATTTCTCAACCAAAAACCAACTAGCCATGAATAACAGAAGACTCCTGATAGCAGCTAAATTTCATTTTGTGCATCCAGTGGAAAAAGACAGTTAAAAACATCACAAGTTGACACAAAACTCTGTCAGCTTCAGCTGTCAAGTAAACAAGATTTAAGATGCTGCATAAATTTTCCGCATGAGCTCACCTGTCAAATTTTGAGCAATCAGAGTGTAATAATTGGACGTAGAGCGTGACCAACGCGTGACCATGGTGAGTAAAGTCAAAAGCAACTGCCTTCACCGCCTGTAATAGCTGGCTGAATTTTCGCGTCCGAGGTCAGTTTTAAATCAAAATTTTAATTGTGCGGCACAAAAACAAAACATATTTCATATGAATTAAAAAACAATCAAACTTGAGCCTGCGATCATTTGAAAACTAGTAACTTGTCAGCGGATAACTTCAAAAAATACTTGACCTCGATGGGTCAACACCTGAGCCCGCGATACGGTCAAGTGATACTGGTCAGCGGATACCCTGTGTTGACAGCTGTCAATTGATCACAACATTGATGTCCACTGGATGTGTGGATTATCAGTTTTCCTGTGCTCTCAAATTAGCTAGAAAGTATGAGATTGAACATTGATCGCGATCTAGTAAAACAACTGGTCAGCGGACAGCTTCCAAATAAATTACGTCACCTTGATGAGTTGACACATGAGCCCTCGATATGGCAATTTGATCTTGGTCAGTGGCTATCCTGTTTTGACAGTTGTCAATTGACCATATTGTGAATGGCCAATGTGAAAGATGTGGATTTGCCAAGACACGCCTGAGACACCCCTCCCTTCCTTTTGATAGTCTTCCGTACCCTACCCGTACAATCTGTAGACGCGTACGTACGTACGTACGGTCGGTCGGTCACGTGACAACCAAAAGAACAGAGGTTGACCATATTCTATGAGTATGGGGCTCTGTCCCACGCGCGCTTCGGGAGCGAGGGAGCCCCGCTAAAATTGCGCTATGTTTAAGACTGTGCAGACTTGTGCACAATTATCCAGTTCTAGATAGAGAGGACAAAAACCAAACCCTGTGAAGCTACTCAATTCCATTGTAGGTTGTATAAGGGAGTTCCCCCAGTACAAACCCTTTCAAGTAATAACAATACGGTTTTGTAAGAGAAACCCAAAGGTATTGTAAGGCAATTCTTACCAAAATATAGTTAATTCTTTTGAATTGCCAGTGCAATCATTACCTTGTATATATAGTGTTCTCTGCCCATTTCTAACATAGTGCCTACAATAATGTGATGCCCACTTGGATGATCTCTTTCAAATGTGGCTGTCATCTTTGAAAATCGTGAATAACAATCAGTGCTATAGCTGGAAATTTATCTCTTAGCATGTTTGTAAAACAACAACATTTTACCATGCTGATCAGTTGGGAACTAATGGTCTTTAAAAAAAGACACTGAAAATGAGTGGAAATTAACACAAGCTGCAGGGAATTGTGGTATCACTTCAAAGTTTTGAACGTGTTTTGACATCATTAGATGTTATAGTCAATAGAAGTATAGACCATACATGGGTAATTGTTTTTGGTTTGTTTTACATGGAATAACTATTGACAGTTTAGAACAACCATTTCCATTGAAACTTGTTGGAAAATTGTGTGAAAGAAAGAAAAAAAAATGAAGTTGTTTCTCCATCATGTCATTTCCATGGTCTGTAATCTTATTGACCATACTTGTTGACCAAAAAGTGCTGCAAAAAAAATTGCTTAGCTATTGTAAGATCCTGCTTTGAACATGCATAAATGATATAGTTGATGGCACATTGAAAGACAACTGAAATGAGCAGATTTAACTTGTGTGTTAAGAAATGACAGAGAAAGTCTGTATACCATCGACAACAACGCGTCAAGTTGTCCTCAGACTGCTTCTCTGAGTGGGGTCCAGTCCCCAAGGGACTCAAGGGACCAAGCTCGGCCCTTGGCTTTTCTTACTCATGATCAATGATCTCAGGTTGACGCTCTCACGTGGAAGTATGTGGACGATGCAACAATCTCCCAAAGTATACCTCGCGGCTCCCTGTGTGATGTGCAACACACTGTTACTGCCGTGGAGGTTTGGTCTTGGTCCCAGCGGATGCAGCTAAATGCCGACAAGTGCAGGGAGATGGTTATTGACTTTAAGAAGATCTCTCATAACTTCTCCCCTCTCGAAGTAGACGGAAACGAGCTTCCTGTCACCGACTGTGCGAAGATACTAAGTGTTAAGATATTCTGTGACTTGAAATGGAACAATCACATTGTAGATTGCATTAAGAAAGCAAATAAGCGCCTGTATTTCATTGTTCTCTTGAAAAGGGCTCATGTTCCCCTTAATGACATTGTGAATTTCTATTGCACAACAATCAGACCTGTACTAGAATACTGCACTCTGGTTTTCCATCACGCACTTCCGGCTTATCTTACTGAGGATATAGAAAGAATTCAGAAAAGAGCGCTTTCCATAATTTCACCTGCCGAGTCATGTCTGGAATGCTTTGACAGCCTAGGCCTGCCAACACTATATGATAGATGCAATGGACTATGTAGACAATGGTTCGATTCCATTGCTATCAATCCCGGACATAAGTTATACCACCTGCTGCCACCAAGAAAACAATCCAGCTATAATTTAAGGTTGAAAGTTATATAATTTGCCACGTTCCCATACGGAACGTTTCAGATGCTCTTTTGTTTATGCTATGTCCCAGCATAAAGCTCTTAAAGTTTCAAAGAAGTCGACTTTATTGTAAGATTTTTGTACATATTTTTTAGCTTTACTACACAAGGTATTTATACATTCATACGATTGTAATTAGTTTTATATTTTAACTAATGTTATTTGTAAGTTTTACGACTGCAAAGTATTTATACAATAAACGATTTATCTATCTATCTTTATCTGTCTCACTTAATCTGCACTGATATGATCAACAACTACCAGTTGCACCACTTTCAAGAATGAGAAATATTGGCTTGTTAACATATAAAATGAACGAAACATAAAATATTCACCTCATGGAATTGCCATGGTTTGGATTATTGTGGGAAGGGGCCTCTTAGGAAAATAAATTGGATCTAGATTCCAGCTCCTTAATCCTCAACAAGATTTCTCGTTTCTTTAAAACTATATTTTCAATTTCCAAGTCAAGTTTCATTTTTTCTTTTTGAAGAACAGAGAGGTGCAGTTCATATATGCCGTCCATTGTCACTTTCTTGGAGTTTTCTTGGGCTGTTTAGGCAGCTTTGCTGAGGTCTTTGACGGGAAAGATAAAGGCAGTGATTCAGCGAACTGGTTGAGGAATTCAGCTGTGTATCAGGTAGGGCTACTGGCATGAGTAGTGGATCTGGCACGATTGAAGACTGGCAGCTGGTTTCTCTGGAGGGCTAGTTTCCAGATAAGGGACTGGTTTCTCCAGTGGATAGAGTTGATAATTCACTGTTTATCTGCTTCTTGGGTTAAAAGATTAAATATATTGAAATTTTGGGGCAAAATAAGCTTATTTATGCAAATAGTAATTTGGAGAAAACTAACTTGGGTAACATAAACACTGCTATCGATTTTGGTAACACCTTTCTTAGCATAAGTTGATAATTTTTCAATTCTTTTGACGACAGAATAAAAGGCATTATTATATGGCTGAGTCTGTTTTCGCCATGTGATTGGTCAATTTGCGGTCCATAACTTGCTATCAAACCAAAATTTTTAAAGAAAATGCTCATTTCGGAGGTCTAAATGTCTTTACCTCGGAAACAATGTTTAAATAAAGTCATAAGACTGTCAACCCTGAGGACTTGGATGGTGACTTAAGCCTTCAACATTTAAAACTGTGTTTATTTGTGAACGAAGGCGATGAAGAAACTTACTCGTAATCTAATGGAAGAGGATTCTAGTCAGTGTTTAAAAATTTTATCGTAGTACACAGTTAAGGAGACGAAAATCGACTGGCAGAGATTCGAGATGTTCTGCGTAAGAGAAAATGAGTAATTCCTTCAACAAATATGATAACAAACATACCTGCACCCGATCATCTTGAAAAGCTTCTTTGTCATTTGCAGTGTTTTTTCAAAGACCAACGAAAGAAAGATAGAAGCGAGTTCAAGCCAGACACAATAATGTCCAGTTTTCAAAAGACTCCGGCGTCACATTAACGAGGAAATACTTACAGTGCTCTTAGTTTCCACCAAATAAACTTTCAACCCTGAGGACTGGGATGTTCACTTTGCCTTTCCAAATTTTAACCTAGCCTTGTTTTAATGAGAACGAAGCTGTTGCAGAAACTGAATCGTAACCGAATCGTAACCTTACCGAGGAAGAGAATTCTAGTCAGTGTTTAAAAATTTTAACGCAGATCACAATTGAAGACGAGAATGAACTGGCAGAAAGAGAGGTTTTCCCAAAAACAATTGACGAGCGAATCCTTCGACAATGACAACAAACTTACCTTGAAAAGCTTCTTTGCCTTTTGCCGTGTTTTTTCACGAGGACAAACGGAGGAAAGAAAGACTTCTAGACACACACGGTGTCGGGTTTCCAAAATACCCAAGCGTTACATTAAAGAGCTAAAACTTACAGTGCTCTTAGTTTTGACCAAATAAACTTTTTTAACATGGCAAATTTGTTTTTACTTTCTCAGAAAGCCTTTGTTATTTGCTATTGTTTTCGTGCGCCAATAAAAACTTTCTTTTTTGACACCTGTCAAATGACTGTCAAATCGTGCGTCGTGCACTTGTTTCCGGTCCCCCAAACAGGAAGAAGCCATATAACAAACATCTTATTAGCCTCGCTTTTCGGTCCATACTGTAAATTACGGATGCTCATTTTTTTCCATCGATTTATGGCCGGCGGGCTTTGCACTTGAGCCATAAATCGATGGAAAAAAACTCAGTCCGTAATTTACAGTATGGACCGAAAACTCGGGTGATAAGAGGTATGTAGCTTTTTATATACCGAATAATTTTGACAAATTCACAGCTGACAATATGCGGACCGCTGAGGAAACGGGTGAGCTTTTCAGCTTGACCAAAACAGCTTTTATTGAATCAAAGGAAACGAAACAAGGTTAGCTCTTATAGTGCAAGTAGTCGTTTTCGATAGATTCGTTTGGTACAGGTGTCAAAAATTATTCGCTCACTTGTTCATGTTAAAGCGGAGATTGGTTTGGTTTTGTTTTCTCAAAGTCACGCACGCGTATATTGGTATACCAACGAAAAAATATACATTACGGTATGAGCCTTACTATAAGCCATTTTTACAAGAAAATTCTTCACTTTTCAGTGAACCTTAGCCGGAAACATTTTAACTTCTACTGGGTCCAACGTATCCTGGGCAAAATGCGGCATATGAAAGCTTAAGACTTAATTGTGAATGTGAAAAAGTTATACACAACTAGAATTCAACGCAAATGCCTTTCAGGCGAAACATAACTACTTAAAGTGATTTATCATTTCGCTCGTGTGCCTTTGAAATACAGACAGCTGCATACCGTATATATAGTGCTATTAAAAGTTATAGAATTTCTAGCAAAGCAGTGATTTACCTGAATCTATCCCACCGGAAATGGCGCTGAACGAAGGGGCGTCCTCAAACAACTGGATTATCTTAACTGTTTTTCCTTTTGGGGAGTCTGGTATTCTTCCTCCCCCTGTCTTGTTTTGTGAGACAGCGCATTTGTAGTGTTCTTTCCTGGCTGAGCTGACCATACCCCTCCACTTTTCTTTCACCTCCGCAACACTTCTTTTGCATATGCCGAGGGCATTCACTTTAGAGGTGATTTCTTCCCAACCTCGTGACTTATATTTGTTTGATAACGTTGAAGAAAACTTACTTTTAAACACACTAAGATTCTCTTCTGCCTCTTCAAAAATTACCGCACACTCTGCTGGAGTAAAGTTAGGCTTTCTAGGGCGCTTGGCCGGTGAAGGCTCAATATTTTCAGCCATGTTGTTGTCCATCTGGCACGCGCAATCTAAGCTCACTCAAGGCTAGATTTATTAACATGGCAACTGTCTGGATAGCGATTTATCCATCGGATAGTTATATACAAGGCTATCCGCGCTTTGTGCAACAACTTTTTATCCACTGGATAACAGTTTTATCCACTGGATAGGCCTATCCGCCAGATAAAGTTATCTGCTCTTTGAACAACTGTGACTAAGAGAGAAAAGTCTGTTCATGAGGCAGAATTGAAGGAAACGCTTCCCCCCAGAACTGTGGGTGTGATTGGTTGACCATGCCAATCCCCAGTTAGTGTAGCGGAGGACCTCTTCCCTTAGAGGATCATGAGAGAAGGCGGGATGGTACAGGGGGTGCTATCTGCCTGGGGTGCAACCGCCGGGAAGCGGGTATCCTGAAACCGAGAGAGAGCATCAGCAATCTCATTGACAATCCCAGGAACATGGCGAACCCTAACGTAGCAATTGTGCTTCATGGATAGAAGCACAAGGAAACAAAGACGGTCCATGATGTGAGGGGCCTTTGAATGACCCGAATTAATTGTAGCGACCACGGACTCTTTATCGCACCAAAATGAACATTCCTCAGATCAAAGGATATTATTCGCACATTCCTCAGATCA
>NC_133201.1:21333797-21371297 GCF_958299795.1 Porites lutea
TATACACTTGAAAATTACTTTGTGATGTGCTATTCTGTATTTATATAAGTATAGATTTAGTTAATAACTAAGATAATCTAGTGTGTCCAGTGTATGGATTGATTGGACTCCAACTTTGTCTGAATACATGACTTCACAGACAGATCAAAATTAACCACAACAATTCTAAAGTCACAGTATATTTAGATTTTTTACTTGCTGTATTACAGGGATGACTTCATGAAGGAATCGCCAGACAAACTAGTGCTATCGGCCTAACCATTAATTAAAGAGGGTGACACCTATTACTATGAAAGTATTCTCCCTAGTGGCCCTCTAAAAACAAAAATGATGAATAAAAGTTACGACAATCAAGATAAAAAGCCTATGTACAAAAGCGATTATAACAAAAGAATAAAATTCTTAGCAATTTTAAAAATTGAGAAATGTTAAAAATGAATGCAAATAAATAAGCAAAGAGGATAATCTATTTACAATGATATTTAAAAAAAAATAAAAATCATAATAACTTTTTAACTTTAAAGTGTCCACTGTAAAGTTTGAGGCGGTGTTATTAATCAGTGTAGTCTTCATCAAGGTAAAAGAGATGGTTAGTTCTAAGTTAAGAGCATTGAATTCTTTTTCATAGCTTAGGTTCTGGGTTTGAAGTGAGAAGCTTGTAATTAGGCATTCTGGTGCTCTCCCATTAATAACTTTCTTTAAAAGACCGAGTTTATTGATCTTGAACATTTGATCAATTGGCAGCCACTTAAGCTTAACGTCGCTCGAAGTCTGTATATTAGCATCTGGGCTGGGTTGCATAATTTATTTTCAGGTTATAGGAACTCATAAGTTTTGTTCGCTAACAACAGGTTATTTTTCCTGAACATTACTTAAGAGCTCTCTTATCTTAACAATGTCTTATGCAGGGAGCCCTGAACCTTAAACAATTGCCCTTATTTTATTATTCTTTATTTTCTACCTTGTCAATTGACTTCTGGTATCCTAAGGAAATTCCATGCATTTCCAACAACAGTAAGTGAGCGTGTGACGTGTGTGGCCCATGAGTGTCGACGGTGATCTCTTATGCAGTGTTATTTCAGTTGCCATGTAAACATTGCGGACCCACTCAAATATTTTGCACTAAACTCAAACTAATATTACTAAGGTAATAATTCAACTCACCTATATCTTGGGAGTAATTTTAATTTCTCTGCTGCAAAAGAAACGGCCACTTCAAGAGCAGCAGGGCTAGCAATTGGTGGAGATTCAAGCACATCTTTGCAGATCTCATATGGTCCTTGAGAGAAAAAATCGTAAGAGGCCAGGGTTGACTGGTTCAAATCATACATATCATTTTTCATTATACATATCATTTACTTGTTTTTCTTTCACTTCTTGAAGAAGAGTTCGCATTTCTTGGCAGCTTCAATCTCATTTTTCCATGTGAGAACTAGCGAGTTGTGCTCCTTAGCCATTCCTTTCTGCTTTATGATGGTCGATTGATGGGACATACAAATTCCAAGATGATTAAGGCTGGTGAAATGCTGGCTTTTGGTACTGCTACACAAAAGGATCACAGAAATTCTGTAGGCAAGGGCCGACATTCTCTGATGCCTAAATTTGACCACAGAGGCGGAGCAAAGTGCAAGGACATTTACAGCCTTGTTAGACTTGACCTTGGATCTGAGGCAAGCAGCTGCAGCTCTCAGAGCGGTATCCCAGAAGGGACACATCACTGACACTTCGTAGCAAGCTTTTTGTTAGAAAACGTGGCTAATTCTGCTGGTGACGTATGCTTCAAAAGAGAATTGTCTGATTGACAATATTCCTTCAGTTAACTAGAAATACGTATTAAGAGATTTCCTAAGACGTAAAACGGTCATAACGACCGGCTTCTAGACAGGTGTCGGTGGTAAAGAGTAAATCGTCAAAGTCCCACTTGGTAGTATTGATAATGGAAATCCCATTAAAACTAGGAAGGAAGTCTAACCACCATTGAATATTGTAACGCATGTCTGAAGAGATGGGAAGACGTGTAACGTTGAAGGGAAAAGTCCAGAGAATGTTGAACAGTCAAAACATAAAAGTGCGACCAGGTTTGATGCAAGCAGTAATTAAAGACAACTTGCCTAAAAGTGATTGAGGTTGGTGTCTTGTGAAGAAGGCTCGAGAAAGCCCCTTTTTGAAGTTCGTGAGACATTGTCGTAATACAGAAATCTGGCAATTACAAAGTAAACGACTGAGTGTCAAGTTGAAAACCTGGGGGGGGGGGGGGCAATGTTTGTGAGAGGACGAAACCAATCCCAATTCATGCAAGAGTTCTCAAAGCCTAAGGAACGCCATCCCAGTGTATAATTCTGAATCAGCCCTGTAAAAATCGTCTAGATAGACGTCAGCCAGATAACCCTCCAAGTTAAAATGTGACAAACTGCTCTTGTCGTGCATTAAAATATCATCGCTGAGGAGCGAAGACTAAAACGGCATCACAAATCAAAATAAAGTTTATTTTGGAAGGAGAAACCCAAGGGACCGTAATCTTTTGGATCAATGGGTAGGTTGTAAGTTAAGCTTGCAAATGAGACAGCGGCGACCTTTCTGCAAAATAAATTGACAAAGATGATCTATCCCGGGTAGTTGATGTTGGAAAGAGTTGTCGAGGTACTCTCTTGAGGGAATGCCATTGGTTGTGAACAAGGGAAGACGTTTGCATGGAGAATATTAGGCTTTAATCACCAAATCTCTTACTAACACAAACATGGCGGCAAACTGCAACCACGAGGATTGCAGGCTCATACAACAAAGTCAAATCACACTACATATACAATACAACGAATTATAATGTAATGCGATACATCACACAACTCTCGCAGTGTTCAAGTGTTTCTAGTTTCTAACTTTAGTTCGCTATGTCATTTATACCACACCGTTGTTAACTGAGGCGCCAGGGCGAAAACTAAGATCCATTATAACCCTGCACTTTGTCTGAATCCCGTTTTAAAACAAATTATGATCAAAGGGGCCAGTGAGAGTATTGTAGGCTAGTTCGGTATCCAAAAAATGTTGAGCATGATCCTTGAAAGTTAAAACTGAAGAATGATTGACAGGGGTAGATTTTGGAAGAATGAATAATGCGTAGCCTGTGGGCCAACCAAACTGAAGAAAATAAAAAATGATCTTGTCTTCGTAATCAAGTAAATAAGAGTGCGGCAAGGAATGTTTAATGTA
Organism: Porites lutea; assembly: GCF_958299795.1. Lineage (NCBI taxonomy): Eukaryota > Metazoa > Cnidaria > Anthozoa > Scleractinia > Poritidae > Porites > Porites lutea. Next base: position 21,337,005 of record NC_133201.1, read on the forward strand.
GTGCTAATTGGCAAATGAGCTCTAAAAGCGTCTGGGAAAGAGAATTGGGAAGCCAGAATGTGATGAATTACAGCAACTGTACTAGAAATAACTGTCCGTGAGAGGTGTAAAGAAGATGAAATTGAAGTGTTTATATTCTCATTATCCGTAGTTGTGTCCAAGGTGGTATCCGTAATAGATGAAAATGCCTGGCTGGGAGAGAAATCTGGTTATCAAATAATAGGAATTGGAAATCGGCGCTTTGGACAATGCAGCATGGGGTGGTCTTTGGCGCAAACGCGGCAGACATGATTACTTGAGCAGTCAGAACAAGAGGAATCGCAGTCACATGAGCCCGGATAATTACATGCACGGCAGGCCTTGTTAGTCTTGGAATGTAAACTCTCAGAGAACTCATTAAGCGATCCCTCTGTCGGTTACAGGAACGCCAGATGATGACTTAGAAGCTTTCAAATCCAAGTGGCGAAAAAATATTGTCGGTCGCTCATGGATTTCAGAAGTATCAATCCAGTCTAATTGTTTTAGTTCAACTTGTTCAACCATGTTACAGGGAAACTGCACAGGCTATGCCACAAATAGCTGATAGCCTTGGTCGCTAGTATTTCAAGATGAAGGAGCATTGCAGACCTCAAGGCGGTATCATAGGGCTTAATCATAGCTAGAAAGCCAGCGAAAAATTCAGGCATGTCTAATTTGTCATAATCACAATTATTAGACATACCTGGAATAAAATCGCAACGGATCTGGAGAGGGGTCTTGAGAGGAGTGGGGTGCCATCTGATTTCAAAGCTGAAGGACCTGTAGCTTAAGCTGACGTTTTACTTTCTCCTCTTTATTAAGGTCCAGCCTCTGTTCCATAGACGGTTCCTTGGTGCAACCCAAAAAAGTAACTGCGAAAGGGCTGACATGGCCTAGATCAGGAGAAGCCTTGTCTGGCGGTGAGTTAGAAACATGAAGCGGGAGATCCAAATCATACAAGTGTTGTGGCTCAGTTTTTGGTTTTGCTGTCCTTTTCGAACGTCAAAGTTCGTCCTATTTGGCTGCGATAGCTTGTGTACTAGAGATTGCAATTGTTGTGAGAGTGGTACAATTTAAAAGTTTAAGGAGAGAGCGGTGTAAATCAGTTGCAGCAAAAGCTGTACAGAAATGATCGCGTGCACAAGCAACAAGAATACGAAAGCAAGCTACGAAAATCACATCATTATCTAGCATGTCAACGCTCTAGTTACACATTATCACTTATGTAGTCATGTTACAATCCAGTTCCTCAGACTTCGCTTTCAAATCTGTCTGATAGCAATCCGTCTTTGTCTAGTAGCCTCCTTTCTGGTCTTTCTTTCTTTCTGCAAATTTGCAGAAAGAAATTTAAAATCCAGGTCTGGTATAATTGTAATTTATCCAGACTTGGATTATCACTAAATATCAAAAATCGTTTATGACAGATTCCAAACTCAGGAATCGCAAAAATCCAACATGGGTAAAGGAACTGAAATTAAGATAACCAGGTTAAGATCACTAAAATCTCTTGCAGCATGAAAATGGGCTATCCAGAACTGGATACTGAAAGTACCCACACCTGGAAACTTATGAATCCGGAATTGGACTGATAAGTTGTCCATCTCTGGCAAATGTATTATCCTGTATTGGATTTATGTGATCCCCATATCTGGTACATTCATTATTCTGTATTGGATACCACATCTGGTATAGCTAGCATCCTGTATTGGATTTATGTTATCCCCATATCTGGCATCTCCATTTTTGGTAATTTATTACCCAGTGCAGGTTTAATGGAGTCTCCATGTTTGGAAAATATATTATCTTGTTTTGGTCGAGCAAGTTTCCCATTCATGGTAAATATTGTATCCAGTGAAGGCGTAAGGTCTCTATACATTGGTAAATTTTGCATCCAGTATAACACATGTAGGTTTTGAAAATGAAATGCTAGGACAATGTAACATCCCAGGATTAATTACTTCTACTATGCATTTCATTTTCAAGCGCTTTTACTATTGCCTAAGTTACTGTTCCACATTAAAAAGTTAATAAAATGCATTAGTAACTTGCACTGCCTCCTTTTTTACTGATGAGATAATAAAACACTACAGCAAAACAAAAAGAAGGCCTTTAAACATTAAGTTGGATCACTGATACATCATCTTTGGCTACTCTGGAAAAAAGTACTCCAACAGCAATATCCACCTTCTTCTTTATTAAACAAGATGCAACTGCAAAATCTTATATCGTTGCTAGTTGCCTTTCCAAACCATGCTAACATAACAGCTGTTGCTGACAGCAAGGTTAAATCTGAAAAATAAACAGATTACTACCACTTAAAAAATTGGAAGCAAATTTCAGTAACCACAGGATTATGCTCTGGACAGCAGTACCTGGGAGGCTCAGGCTGTCTTCAATTAAGAGATTAAGATTCATGTTTGTGCCAAACAGCAAACATCAGATTCAAGTTGACAATTTCAGGGAATAGAAAGTAAGCAGGTACAAACTGTCCAGAACAATTCGTATGTATAAAACTGGCGTGAAACTACTTGTTTTTTAGTTGAAGTAATAAACAGTTGACGACAATTAAGGGAAAAACTTGGTCATGTGGCACAAATCCCTGTTTGCCATTTGGGGTAAACGTGAATCTTAATCTCTCTAATGTTTCACCCTATCCCACTCTACTCCTATACCATATAAACATCAGAGTTGGTGAGCGTGAAAATTTTGCACTCATCAACATTTCTTATTGCAAGGACAGTTTAGAATAACCACTTTGAAGTATGTGTGCCAAAAACGGTTTTTGGGATTTTGAGAAATGAACACCTGGTTGTCCAGAGAAATCACTTCATCGGCAAATACATTCATTTTGCACGAATTTTGACAGGCAAATTCCTGTTTTTTTGCGGCCTGTCGAAGTGAAACTCTCTTAAAGCATAGTAACTCTTGCTATTGAGTCGCTTCTCAATTCTTTCGCAATCCCCGCAAATTCCCAATCCGGATGCTGGAATAATCATGTTTAGTAAACTGATATACGATTTAAATTCATTGGAATGTTTATGGATAGTTGCCTAACACAGTGGGGTGCTCATTGGTAATTCGATCCAGTAAAATGACTGTTGATTTCGTGTTGCCAGCGAACATAATTTAACTTTTTGTTTGGTACTCTTTGTAAGGTTAATGCACAAATGTCTTCTGTGACGTAATTCGGTAAGTATGTTCTTGCAACATCTGACATCTTTCGTTACATGTCCAAAGTTTAATGATTCCCAACTTTTTTGTTAATTTAGTCAGCTGAAGGTTTTAGGACTCGAAGTAAAAAAAAATACTACTCCATTCATAACTTATGAATGAATCAAAACAAAGCTGCTGCTATTCGCGCATCGTTTTTAGATTTCCTAGGACTTTAAGTAAACACTAATTAAAAATGTATTATTCTCCTTTTTTTAATGTCCAATCACGATAAATCTTGCGAAATGTTTAGTTTCCAGCCCTTTTTCTGGCCATCAAAAGATAGTGGATGGTTATAAAGTTTGCTGCTTCGTGATGTTTTTGTTCAAAGGTGCTTTAAATACTCTCGCAGCTGGGTTCGACTGGCTTTCCAAATGTGCCCTAAATACGTAGTTTTCAACCAGCAAGGGAAGGAAAGGAATTTCTGGATTATACACGGAAATATGTTTGAGTAAACTCTGGACATTAACTCTGATGGTACAAATATAACAAGTCCAAGGGAACATTTATGTCATGATGGCTACTATGATTCAGCAGAACTCAGCCTTTTAGGGTAAGCAGGGTGTATCTAATCGATAGAAATCGATCATCGAAAATGTAATCAAATAATCGATAATACTCGATAGTACTCGATATTTGTCGATTGATCAGTCGATGTAATCGATCAAAATCGATAATCACATTTTTTTTGACACGTTTTTGGAAATCGAAAATCAAAAACGTGATCTGATCTTATCGTAACACTGCGTAGCACTTACCGTCAAGCTTACCTTTGAATCTGCTTTGTTGATAAGGATGATGTTACTTCTTTCTCCAGTAGTAACTACTTTTCTTTTTTTTCACCAGGATCACTGCTGTAAAGCTGTTTAAAGGGATATTTCAGCAGATTTCAGCCCAGCAGTCCTATGGTGCTGTGTACTGTGTACTCGATCTTTGCTGTACTTATGAGTATTGAATAATGATAACTAACAAACAAATCAAAGGAAAACTTTCATGCGCATTTGTACTTCAGAATCGTGCGAATGGTTAATGTCCAGAGTCACTACCGTACAAATTGGCAAAATGTCGTCCTTTCTCTGGGAATGTAGAAGGGTATTTTTCGAGCACTTATGGGGTGGCCGCATGGTGGCTTATGGAGCATGGAGTGCTTGTTTAGATTTGTAAGCTGCTGACCACCAAAACGACAACCTTTCTCATTATCTTTAATATCTGCCAAATAAATACACTATAAAAGAACGAATTGTGGTAAATTCTCAAGAACGTTTAGAGGATCACAATTGTGAAATGGCTTGATAACCGAATCAAAGGATAACGAGTCAAAGTGTATTTTCAGAAAAGGATTACGACATTGTTTCATAATTATTAATGTCTTATGTTTGTAATATGCTGCTAAATTCCTAAATTGGGCCACCATGATAAGTGAATTACTAAAAAAATTGTATTAATTCTGAGAGGGAGTTCCCCTTAGAAAAGCTATCACAAGCTAACTGATGTAACAAGATTTGAATGGCAAATAAAATACTGAATGAATCAGCAAAAAACTAATCTGAAGCAGACTTAATTCTTGCTGTATTGTCTAGGCAAGTAAGAATCTTCTTTTCTCTTTATGCGGTGGTTGTTAAACCAAACTGTAATCTATGGAGAGGAAATATCAAAACAGCTTCAGTTGAGGAAATCCAAGAAATACACTTTTTTTTCATAAGAATACACCATTTTTAAAGGAACGGGAAAGCTGAGCTTTGATCAAAAAATGTATGGACCGGAATTAAGAGCATCTTAAGACTAAGTCCAATTTTAAAACTTTTTATGCAATAAGAGTACACAGATAGTATTGACAAGAGGGGCCAGTGGTTGTTCTTGACGTAAGCACATTTAGTAAACCCCCAGAATAAAATCATTTGAAATGCCGCATTCCTGGCATTTCTCTGTAACTCTTAGTTCAGCAAACGTGTTTTACCTCACGTACACCTAAATCTTGTCGTATCATGTAGAAAGTGCTTGGTTTCATTGTTTTCTACGAGTTCAAAGTGCCCCTCAGAGAAATGTCCATGATCTTAATGAGGAATTATGGCAACGTGGTTTTAAACCAGTCTGTTCCGTTGATGATTTCAAGGCGTCATTAACATGTTCGTTGTGTGGAATAACTGCGTTATCAAGATAAAGCAAAAGCAGTGTGGCTGGTAAAGCGACATGCAAATGAAAACTCTTATAAAATTAAAGCCGGATGGTACCTGGAGGTGGACAACCACGTTGTGGCAAGTAAGCCAAAAGGTAAGCAACAATAACTTACTTGTTGCTCGTCGATTTTCAATGCATTGGCGGTCCTTTGAACGACACCTTTGTCTGGCGGACCCCCAGAGGACAAAAACACCATGTCCAGGGTAGATAACTCGAGATCGGAATACTTCTTTCGCTTTTTGCAGGGCGTATTGGCTTCTTCTCCATCTTCATCATTTCATACTGCTTTCGGTTTTTTCTCTTTTCCGCCTTAAAAGAAAATTAATTTGAGTACATCTTATGACAAATTTGCATTGCGAATGCATTTTACTCACTGGTATTGGTATTTCTGGTGGTTTTGAGGTGTTGATTTTTTGGAGATTTTTTAGCTTCGACTCCACGTTGCTGCTTTTCATGCTGTTTTATACACTTTTATTGAGTTTTATACAACACGTAACATAGCCAATATTAAAAAGATATGAACGGTTTATTGAGCTTACCTTCCCGAAATTGTTCTCGCAACTCCTCTTGTTCCTCTTCACTTTCTAAGAACTGCTGTAGTCATTGCCAAATTCCATGACCATGTGACTTGGGCATTGTTGGTGGTGCCTTGGTCAAATAATCGGAGAACGATCCTTGATCAACACTTGAATTCAACACTTTCTCTGCAAACTATTTTTCTGGCATGTTGTTCGGCTGGAGCCAACGGCTAACTTTTGCGGCGATCTTCTTTGGTATAAGGTCGTCACTTCCCCTGCTTTCAGCACTTTCCACATTTTGTGCTGGATCACAATTCACAGACGCTCCTAGAGCGTTTCAATCAGGGGCATCTCCATCTAGATCATTCGATATAAGAAAAACTAACTGAAAACCTCAGCCAGATTGATGTTGTAGAAAGGCGGCATGTTTCACAGCACGATTAAGCCCACTACTCAATGAATTTGGTGCAATGGCCATACCAGAAATCAGGCTGCAGAAATAAACAAAGTCCGTATTTTTACTTACCACTCTTGACGCTTCCTCATTTGTCTGTCACAAACTGCCTCAGATCATTCAGATATTTATCCTTGATGAGGATGGAGACTTTTATAACCTTGGGAACTTCCATTTAAGCTTACGCAAATATACAGTGGGAGAAAAACCAAGAGTGTCTAACTGATTGCAGCTCGTTAAGCACAGACAACAGTACAGGCGTGCAATTTCTCAATCAAAAGACAGAAGGCAGGAAATAAAAACCAAAAGAGGGATTTACGACGCTCATAACTCCCCCCAGTTGCTTGCGCAACTCAAAATGTTCCAGTGTTGTTTCGACACGTCAAGGACAGAACAATAAAAAACTGTGGCTGTAAAGTGTGGGTGGTGTGAATCAGCGGCAAAATAGAATAAAAAATAAAAATAAATAAGCAACAAAAACATTCGAACTTGTATTAGCCCCAGTCGTAGGGTAGAGAGTTTATGGTACATGCGGACCTAAAGCGCATTTATTTACCCATCTTTGACTGCCACCATTATGCATTTTTTACCAACAGGAAACAAGCTATTGACAACTTTCCTTGGAAAGGCAGCAAAAACAAGAGTCGCCGAAAGGCCATCGTGCACCCTGCCAGTTATTCAAGCAATTGCCTTAGCCACAGAGACCGAAAAGGTAGTCTCAGAGACCCAGAAAGAAATGAACATAGAATTTGGAAAACGAATTGGTGAAATGGTGGTTCCAGAAACATTGTCATCGTCAACACATGCAGCACATGCATAAACAGCCATCCCAATTGAGGAGATTTTCTGTGATGCAAAAATGCAGCACGTGGAACGCGCAACAGAGGTAAGAGAAAAAATGTTATTGTTGTCAGCATTGTCAAAAATCCAACAGATGCCCTCGTTTACCACAACAATATGTAAACGATACGAGATGTATACATCTGCTAGGGAAAGAATGGCTATGATGCAACACATCTGGGGGTTATCCTTTCAAGATAAAAGTGATTGTGAGGAAGTTAGTGTACTGACTACCACGTTGATACAAGGCATGGTAGGGGCATATTCTTTAACAGAAAAGTACAGGAATGAAATTGCAAGACTTCGGCTGCATTAGAATGCAAAGGAGAGGCAACTTGGAATGAGAGCTAGCCGGAAAAATACGAGAGAGATTTGCCAGAGATCACATTAAACTCGCCGCAGTAATTGAAAATCAGAGCGAGAACAGAAGAACATAACCATTCATTTTTTCTGACCTACTTACAAATAACATGAAAGAAACTGACCGCTGAAGCGATGACACAAAATTGTTGTTTGTGGTTGTCCTGGATTACGGTGGGCCAGCATTATTAAAGTGCCCAGCACCTAAAATTTTTTATTTTCTTACCTAAACCTATACCTCATTAAAATAACTTCTGCAAAAAAAATTTCCGATTTTTTTTACAATTTTTTGAAGTCTAAATTTTTGGTAGGTACTTTAAGTAGGGTTATTAAAGTGTATCAAGAATGCATTTAAAATAATGTATTAACATGTTTTGCACACCACTTTTATGTCTAACCATCTAATACCATGTATAGCCATTTATTGCCATGTATTGCCATGTATTACTATGTATTACCACATATTGTCATGTATTGCCATGTACTACCATGTATTGCCTAGTATTACTATGTATTACCATGTATCGCCATGTATGGCATATGTATTGCCATGTGTTAATATGTATTACCACATATAGCCATGTATTACCATGTATTGCCATGTATAGCCATGTACTGCCATGTATAGCCACGTATAGCCGTGTATTGCCATGTATTAATATGTATTACCACATATTGCCATGTATTGCCATGTACTACCATGTATTGCCTAGTATTACTATGTATTACCTTGTATCGCCATGTATTACCATTTATTGCCATGTATAGCCATGTATTACCATGTATTGCCATGTATAGCCATGTACTGCCATGTACTGCCATGTATAGCCACGTATAGCCATGTATTACCATGTATTAATATGTATTACTACATATTGCCATGTATTGCTATGTACTACCATGTATTGCCTAGTATTACTATGTATTACCATGTATCGCCATGTATGGCATATGTATTGCCATGTACAACCATGTATTGCCTATTATAAAATAACTGAGAGTACGCGTGATCTGATTGGTCAAAAACCTATGGTTTATTATACCGGTAAACCCATAGAAAAAGGCATCCGGACCACGAGCCATAAACAAAGCCAGCTATTGATCTGCAAACAATGGTTTTAGAAAGGCTAAAAAACAGAACAAGTTACTTACCCTGCCCTTCTTAATATCAAAAGCGTTGGTTTCCACATTTTATTACTGCCATAGCTTTAGAAGTAATAAAGTACAAAACTGGAAAGCAGTTTACATTTCACGACAATGCCAAATCGCAGAGAAAGACAACAACTGTGTGAATTTCTGGTGTAGAGAGTCTCCAGGAAAACTTAACCATGCGCCAACCAGCAACAAAACGGATAGTTTTAGCATTCTTGATCTATTTTATGTCAAAATTAAATTCCTTAATGCAAGAAATTGTTCCAAAAAGAGATCTCTGATCAAGATATTGTACAAAATCGGTCGCTGTAGGTTGTAAACAAGCTGCCAACGATCATGAAAGATGTCAGAGTTTCGGGCTGGTTTTTTCCAACATTTGTACAAATTATTCGGTGATATCGATGCTATAACCTACCTCAAACCACCTGACTTTACAAATCGACAAATATTAACGCTAACGTGCATATAAAGTTACATGCGACAACTTCGCAAATGCAGCCACGCCGTTACCGCAGCATTTCTTAATCATGATAAAGTCCAGAAAACAGATCTTAAACCACTGTGACTTGTGAAATGTGAATGAAATCCTCCATTACAATAGCTGGCAGTTCCGTCTGTAAGCACCAAATTCTTACGGATCGACCCAACAAAATACAGCTGCGTACAGTCTGATGTTCAATTAATTTCTACTTCTGTAGTAAACAAACCTTGAACGTATTCTTTCATTGTACGTTCGCATGAATAAATGTTGACTTTTCCTGTAAAACAGCTGTTTGTTGTTTGACTGAACTTAGTTTTGACAAAGTTCAGTGCTATTAAATCATGAGTCATGATTGGCTTATGATGACTTTAGAGAGAAGACATGACTTGATCACGATACTAAAACCATATTTTTTACCTAAAAGATTCCATTCTACTAAAAGTTATTTTATAAAAGCAATAGACCACACTTTCTATGGGTTTACCGGCGTGATAACCCACTTGGGATGTTGGGAGAACACGAGAAAAGCTTGTAAATCACAAGCCAAAGGCGAGTGATTTACATGCTTTTCTCGTGTTCTCCCAACATCCCGCGTGGGTTATCACGCCAGTAAACCCATAGAAAGTGTGGTCTATTGCTTAAATATTACTATGTATTACCATGTATCGCCATGTATAGCCATGTAATGCCATGTATAGCCATGTATTGCGATGTATTACCATGTATGGCCATGAATTACCATGTATAACCATGTATTACTATGTATTACCATGTACGTCCATGTATTACTATGTACTGCCACGTGGGGGGAATGCTGGGAACGGTCGAGGTGGACGTGTACTTCGGTACTCCGCCTTTTGGCGTGTTATTCTTTGCAATTCAATGCCTCCAAAAAGGAAAGATCGACCCAAATCTTCTTCGTCGGACGCCTTTTCGCCCGAGGAAAAAAAAAGTAAAGAAGCCAATCGTTCTACGAGCACAAGCGAAGGAGAGGACGAGGTACTAACAGTGCTGTCAATGGCTGACGATGTTGAGAAGAAACTGGACATGATATTAAACAAATTGCAAAAGCTAGACAACATTGAAGCGCGTCTGGATAATTTACACAAATCAATAGCATCTCTCGAAGAATCTTTTGCCTTTTTGGAGAAGGACGTACAGAACCTGAAAGACAAGACGAATAAAACGAGGACGAAGGTAGATGATCTTGAAAAGAGTGTTGAGTTCCGTGAGGTGGACATAAGTGATATGCAAAAGGATCTTTAAAAAGTGCAGCATGAAGCCGAAGAGGTTAAAATGCAATTCCTATACCAGGAACATTACAGTAGAAGGGAGAATCTTAAATTTCTTGGAATCCAGGAAAATGATGTGCCGATCGACGCCGAAAGTGAGACGGATAATAATAATGTGGAGAATACAAAAGAGGTGATTTATAATTTTCTGCAGAAAGAGCTTAGCTTGGAGAATGCCGTAAGTAGATTCGAATTTCAGCGGATTCATCGAGTGGGGAAAAGAGCAGGTAAGAAGCCCTGTCCTATTATTGCAAGATTTCTCCGATTTTCTGATCGGGAAGAAGTCGTACTACGTGCAAAGACTTCACTCAAAGGGAAAGATTATGGTGTTTTTGAGGACATGCCGAAGGAACTTTATCAGCTAAGAAAGGCCCAAATGAAGAAGCTTCAAAACGCAAAACAAAATGGCAGCACAGCCTATTTCAGCAGAAAGCGATCCAGGCAAATTATTCTTTGACGGTAACTCATTCCTCGAAATTAATTTATTACTGTTTTTCCTTCTTTCTTACAATATTCAAATGGGCTAATATGGAAATTTTTGCCGTGGTAATTTTCATTGTATTTTGTAGCGCCTTGTGTCACTTAGTACACGCTTTTAACAATAGGTCTATGCCTTTTCTTTTGTCTTTGTTGGCTGCAATTTGTAAAATTAACTTGCTGAAGTATCCAGACAAATTATTTATTGACGGTAACTACGTTCCTCGAAATTAATTTATTACTGTTTTTTCCTTCTTTCTTGCAATATTCAGGTGGGCTAATATGGAAATTTTTGCTGTGGTAATTTTTATTGTATTTTGTAGCGCCTTGTGTCACCTAGTGCACACTTTTTACAATAGGTCTACGCCTTTTCTTTTGTCTTTGTTGGCTGCAATTTGTAAAATTAACTGGTGGTTACTAAGGGAACTAGAAAGTAGGAGTAGTCGCTTTGCATCTTTGACAATGTGTTTATGGCGGAGCTCCGACCAAATGGTCGTCCGGATCGTACAAATAATTAGGAGCACTACCTAAAGGTATTAGTTCGCACCAGCTCATAACTTTCCATTCCTAGTGAAAGAGCCCGTGTATGCTAGTAGTGTATTGTTTATGCTCTCTCTGTGGTAGTATAATGTCCGTTTGTAAAAGTTGCAATAGGTTTTTTCTTTTTTTTTCTTTTATCGTGTGTGCCATCTGTATAGTTTTCGTTAGTTACATCCTTGCTTGGCTTTATAGATATTTGTTACGGTGGATGGTTTTTCAATGCAGAAAAATAATAATTGGTTTTCACCATTATAATTCTTAAATATATGTTCATTGAATGTTAGAGGCTTATCAGGGCAAGCTAAACGAAGAGAAATGTTTATTTCAATTTTGGGCCCTCTCTAGTAAACTGGTTCAGATTATTTTATAATCAGGTCTCCAGTGCTATCCAGAACAACAAATGGGTCTCGGAGAGCTTTTCTTTAGGTAGAGGGGTCAGGCAAGGTTGCCCGATGTCACCATATCTATTTATAATATCGGCTGAGATATTAGCCAACTTCATTAGGAGAGATAAAGATGTAAAAGGTTTTATGACGGGTGAAGTCAAACACAAGCTAAGCCAATTTTCTGATGACGCGACGTTGATACTCGATGGCTCAGTGGGCTCTTTTCGTAGAGCAATCGAGGTTCTAGATGGGTTTCAAGTGATTTCTGGCCTTAAGGTAAATTATGAGAAAACCAAAGTGCTCTGGGTGGGTTCGGCAAAAAACAGAGGCCCTATAGAGTGCAACAAGCCTGATATCTCCTGGGTGGAGGGTAAAGTCTTTGCATTAGGTGTGACAGAAACGAAATGCTCCGTTCTAACTACGATGAGAGGATTGGGAAAATAAAAAACGTTATTGAAACATGGCAATTTAGGAGACTCACCTTATTGGGAAAAATCACTCTTATCAAAAGTCTTCTGGTCTCTCAACTCATTTATATTTTGACTCCGCTCCCAACTTATTCAAACGCACTGCAAACGGTCAACAAACTTCTTTTTGAGTTCCTTTGGGACGGTAAAGGCGACAAGATTAAAAGAGAGCATATTATAAGGGATTATGAGTAGGGGGGGTTTGAGGATGAGTGATATACATACGTTCAATAAGTCTCTCAAAGCATCCTGGATCAAGAGGTACCTTGACCCGACAAATAATGGAAGATGGAAGTTTTTTTCTTTGATGTTAATCTTAAAATGTATGGTGGGAAATTTATTTTCTCTTGTAATCTTCACACGGATGACATTCCACAGTCAAAAATACGTAATCCTTTTGTATGTGAGGTCATGTCAATCTGGGCGGAATTGCATTTCTCTGATACGGCTTTGGAGAATGTCCGCTCTACTTTAGTGCTCTCCAAAATTCACAAAATGTTTTTTAAGGTTTTATTCTCACAGTCACAATTCGATCACCTCAGGTACAACTCTCTGACACTCGCACTGTCACAAAAAACTGCTCGTAAATCTACTCGATCCTATTCTTTTATCACTCATAGTTTGGCCACACAGGAATTTCCGGTGATTGTTGATTTTATCTATTGGTTCAGCTTACATTCATGTCAAAATGGCCACGTCCTATTTGTCACGCAATATGATAACAACACGTTTCCGACACAGCCTGTAGCCATCTCCATTGCAAATGTGGGCGATCAGATTATTTGGCTTAATTCATTGGTAAGAATTGACAATCAGCCTGTATTCCGTAAACACTGGATGGATCATGGTGTCTGCAAAATGTCTCATCTATTAGATGAGGGTGGGAACCTCCTCGGATTTGATGCCATGAAATCAAATTTTCAGGAGTTAAATTGGTTAGAATATTGTAGTATAGCTTCCGCTGTCAAATCACTTATAAATAAGGTGCAAAATGAACCGAGGTACGAGGTTGTTTCCACCGAGGGAACATCTATAACTGAATTAACATCTAAAAGTAAAGTTAACAACTTTATTTGTAAGTCGCTACTGAGAAAAAGAATCTCTACACCCATTAGAAGCCAAGAGAAGTGGCTCAGTGACCTTCAAGTCAAAAATGCAAGTGATATTGATTGGAAAGATGCATACACAATCGCTGTCCACTGTACAGCTTCTGCAAAATTAAGAACTTTTCATTATAAGTTTTTGCATCGGAGGATTGCTACCAATGATCTTTTTGCCAAAGGGAAATAGAGTCTATATCTCATCTATTTCTGAGATGTTCGGCAACATTTGCTTTTTGGAACGATGTTAAACAATTTTTAATTCAAAAGGGCCTCAAGAGTACTGCACTAACCGATTTGCATCGGGACTCTCTAAATTTGCACCCTCTACCGCCATTGATCTCGTTCTTCTTATTGGGAGATATCATATATACTCGAGCAAACTTGCAGGTACGTCTCCCTCCATGACTCTTTTTAAGGGCAAACTGAATCCCGTCATTGAGATGGAAAAACAAGAAGCACTCCACTGTAATTCTTTAAACGTCTTTTCAAACAAATGGAAATTTTTTCTTATTTAAATTTGTTGCTTGCACTGGTTACCCTCTAGCTAATCGCTTTGACTTAGCCATGTGTCCTGCAAAGTTGAGCCATCCACCGTCCACCGTTCACCGTCCTTTCCTTTTATTGTAAGTAGCTAAGCGAATTCAAGCATAAATGTAACCTCAGCTATTTTTATGTTTGTTTCGTCAAGTTGTAATTTGTATACGTTTTGTGTGATGTCAATTTAGCTCAAATAATAAATTAAATAAAGTAATTGCTGCGGAGCGACCGAAGGGAGCGAGCAGCAACATAATCAGGATTTAAAGGAAATATATAAGGGGCGACGAATTCTCGAATTCATCACTTTTTACCACAATGTATTGCATTTAACCAGAGTGCATTGCACCACGAACAACTCAAAAACACGGGGAAGTTCGGTGGGTGAGAGAGTGCATCATTCGCTGCTCAGACTTAAAGTTTTCTTTGTGGCAAATTTTCTACAGCACGGTTAGAGGTCTTACCAAATTTTAAGACACGCAGGAGTCTTTCAGATGAGTACGATGGTTAATTTGGGGATTGGATTTTAATTCAAGAGCCTTTTTTGACTCGTCCAGGTGTTAAACCCGACGAGAAGATGAGCATTCGCTCTTCGACTCCGCAACACGGGGGATATACAAATTCCAGCTTGCTAGAAGGTGATGTGAAAGTGAGAAAATGTCATGCAATGCTGTTCTTAAGAAACTGTATGAGCCGAAAATGGATGTGATTTTGACCATTCGCTTCAAAATAACAGCGGAAATCGAGATAACAAAACATATGTTTTGTGTCCTACTTTGCAGACGAGGACGTGTATTGGCGTTTTGAAAAGCATAATTATGTTCCTTCATTCATTTATTGCCATGGAATATGCGTTTACATTGTTTTTTCACTGTTAATAGCTCGGTTAATGCGGCTGGCGATCATCTTGCCGGCGGAAGTTTCATGGAAAAGGGATAAAATGAAAGACTTTTCCTACAGACCACGTGATCAGTCTTTGTGGTGTAGTGGTTAGGTGTAGTCGCGTCGAGTAGTAGATGCCGGGTTCGAGTCCTACTGAATTAATTATTCCTTCCTTCTTCTTTTTTTCCGTTTTTTGTGGTGTTGTTTTCTATAAATATATAGCTAAATAACTGTTACTTAATAAAATGCAACAAACAGCAAGAAAAGTATTGTGTTTCCAGAGAAAATATCGTGCACCGTATATTAAATATATGGATAAACGATCTGAATTTCTATTATTTCCTACAATTTACTGTGGGAAAACCAGAGTTGATAACCAAATGATCATTTTCTAAACAACGTTCCCACGAGTTCTTTCTATAGACTGATAGTAATCATTCTAGTACTTTCCAACATGTAAATAGGACATTCAATGTCATTTTCGATTCTTTTAAGTCCCACTGCCTGACTAATGCCAGTATCAACAGAATGTGCCGCAGCATTACTATCTTTTAGATACCCTAGTTAAAAAAATGTACTGCCATGTATTACCATGCATTGCCATGTTTCAATATGTATTACTATGTATCGCCATGTATAGCCATGTAATGCCATGTGTAGCCAGGTATAGCCTTGTACTGCCGTGTATCGCCATGTATTACCATGTATTGCCATGTATAGCCATTGCCTAATTTCATACTGAGCGGGGGCCTGGCACTACCGGATTTTGCCGGTTTCAAAATGGTAGACAGTCAGACGAAGCATGTTTCTTTCGAATAAATATTTATTGACATTCAGTCGGAGAATCTGGATAAACTAAGCAAAGAAAGGTTACAGTATTATTGCAATGCCCTAAAACTAAAAGTATCTGGCGACAAGAAAGAACTTACGCATAGATTAGAGCCACTAGCCAAGTGTAAGAAGTTGTTTACAAAAAAGGTCGCAGGAATAACTGAGGATTATAAATTTTCTACTGCTCTGGATTCTAACCTAATTCCACCTCCATCTGCGAATTGGAAAGTCATTGGTAGGAACAAAGATGTAGCCGTACCAGTTGTGACAGAGAGCACCATAAACGATTATCAAAAAGCCAAGTATGCTGGGGGAAAGGGCAGTACAGAAAGGCTTACCGATTATTCTCTTTGAGGAGAATAATGTCTGTGAAAGCTACAGAGTCAAGCGAACATTCAGGCGCTTTGTACGTGAAAGGTAAATCATACACAGGCAGTGTTTCCAGACCTGCAACTATCCTTTTTGTTAACAACATACCGGTGAAAGCATATTTTGGATGTGCAGTGGGCAAAAGTGGAGTGTGTTGCCATGTAATAGCACTTCTGATTCAACTTTTACTATCGTGAGAACAAGAAACTTCATCTTCACATTTCATGTACCGAAAAGCTTCAGAAATGGCATAAGAAGGAGAATTCAGCTACTAAAAGAGCAGCGACTCAAATTAAGTTGAAATACTTGAGAAATTTACGTGGAGCAAGAAGAGATATCAAGAAAGTCAGGGCCAAGAAAAAGGTTTTGAAACCAAGAAATGATAGTGACCAGAGTGACTGGTATGAGAGAGACGTTTTGAAGATGGAAGAAAAGGTAAAGGCAAATCTTAAAACAATGAAGCCTACTGCTGAAAGTCATTTTTTCTCAGTCTTATCTCAGTACAAGAAAAAGTCAGGCTTATTTCTACACCTTAGATACAAGGCTGAACTTGAGTAAAAACAAACTGGCAAGGAGTATAATAGAGATGTATTGAAACCTAGGTTTGGAGACAGTACAGAGAGTGTTTGGAGACCAAAACGTCTTCCTGAATCAACCACCATCTCACCAGTGATCAATCAAAGTGCAATCAACCAGCAACCTAGTCTTTTGAAGAGGGTTAATTATGTCCCTGTTGATCAGTGTACAAATGACTGGAGGACCCTCAGAGTTGGCATAATTACTGCCAGCAAAGTTCCAGCATTACTTGGGTTTTGTGGAATGAAAGAACATGACAGTGCATGGTTTGCTATATGGAATAATATAGATAAAAGCATTTTAAACCCCAAAAGATCTAGATTACCAAACTTCATCAGAGGCAAACAAGAAGAAAGCAATGCACTTGCAAAGTTTTATGAAGACTCTGGCTTCAACATCAGTGAGTGTGGATACTTCAAACACCCCAGGAATAAGAAGTTGGCGCAAGCCCAGATGGAGTAAGCACTGAAGAAAATAAATGTTTGGTAGAAATTAAGACTCGATCTCTACCAAATTAAAGCCAGCTAGCAAAGTTGAAGCAAAGCTAAAAGCTGCTCAAACTCCACTTACACAAGTAAGTATAGGAAAAATAATTAGACTGTGTACATTTCTTTGAACACTAATTACCACAGAAGTACCAAAAAGCTGAACTAAACAAGCAATTTGTTTGCCCCACAGAAGGGCAAGGAAAATGAGAATTTAGATTTTCTTCTAATATATTACTATTCTAAGAGATTCTATGATCTAGATGATATCCAGTACCTTCATCCATTTCCATTCCACAATATCATGAACATTTTAATATGCCTTTTTTGAAGAGTAGAGGAAGTCATATAGTCCAGTGCCACTTGCAGATGGAATGCACAGATACATCATTAGCTTATTTGATGTCCTATGTCCCAGAAAACAAATTTGCAGCTTACTTTCCTGTTGCTAAAAATCATGTTTTGAGTGAAATTATACTTGAGCTTTTAGTACATATGTATGAAAAGAAGCCTAAATCACACCATGGGCACATTATGAAGATCCAACCCTTCTGCAACTTGGAAAAAAGCTTGAAGGCCCAGTGCCTACTTTTGAAAGTACACGGCACTTCAGGTCCCGGGTAAACTCACAAGCAAAATTAATTAGGCCTGTAAGTTTTTAAAAAAGTAAGGGTGTTTCATCTACTGTACATCCCAAGGAGTAAACGTAGTGTAGGTAGACTAGAGCATAGAGCATTGGGGGAGGTTGAAAAATGTTTTCCATATGTAGGGCAAAGATATGGTGCTCTCCATCACAATAATAAAGGTATGGCTACATCTTTGTTCTTACCAATAACTTTTCAAATCGCAGATGGAGGTGAAATTAGGTTATCGGTTATTCCTGTGACCTTTTTTGTAAACAACTTCTTACACTTGGCCATTGGCTCTAATCTTTGTGGAAGTTCTTTCTTATCACCAGATACTTTTAGTGTTAGGGCATTGCAATAATATTGTAACCTTTCTTTGCTTAGTTTGTCTAGATTCTCCGAATGAATATCAATAAATATTTGTTTGTTCGAAAGAAACAGGCTTCGTCAGAGTGTCTGTTATTTTGAAACTTCACTTCAAAAAGTCCGGCAAAATCTGGTAGTCCTGGGTAAACTCACAAGCGAAATTAATTAGGCCTGTAAAATTATTAGTGTGTTTCATCTACTGTACTTCCCTAGGAATAGTGTAGGTAGACTAGAGCATTGGGGGAGGTTGAAAAATGTTTTCCATATGTAGGGCAAAGATATTTTGTGAAATTAACCCAATAAAAATGTAATGTACCAGGAATTTGTAGTTTGTAATGTAGCAGGAAATTGCATAAACGAACGCGGAGAACTCAACAATATTTTACTTTAGGTCGGTAAGCACATGGGAAGAAGAACCTACTGCGCATGTACGAAGCGCATAAGGATTCATGGGATATGACAAATGCCCCCTCTTAAAGCAAAGGAAAGAAAAACTGAACCTGATAATAATACAAAGTAATGTACTGGCAGGGACAAGTCCCAAAGTCACGAACTCTTAAGTTTACTAAAGACTAGTAGAACCTCTGAGGCGGTTTACGCTCTCTGAGAGGGTATCTCCGTTCTGGTTGCTCAGGCGCTGATGCTTGAAGTGCTGAATCTCGCACAGATGAGTCCTGCGGTGAAGAAAAAGCATCAGCCATGCTATCTAAGGCTGGAGTGTCAAGTACAGGTGTAGCCTCTTTAGGCTGTGAAAGGGTTGGTGTTGTAACAGGCCTTTCCCTCACTACTGGGGTCAACCCTTCAGTTTGCTCAGGTAGCTGGGGCGCACGAACTAACTCTGACCCTAGTGTTGAAGGTATGAATCGTGGACGTAATTGTTCTTGATGTCGTTTCCAGATAATGTCTCCGACCTGAACCTCAAAATTCTGGGGACTGACTGTTCCAACAATGGTTCCTGGAATCCATTTGGCTCCTTTGCCAAAATTACGCACAAAAACTGCTTGGTTTGGTGTAAATTGGGGTTTGTTATCAAGGTTGTCTTGAAAAACCTTAACTTCCTGTTTAGAACTTTTGGCTCTCAGTGCACTGAATCTAATTCTAGGCTGTCTGTTCATAAGTAATTCTGAAGGTGATTTCCCTAACGTGGTGGGTGTAGCCCTGTAAGTCAACAAAAACCTGTCTAATTTTGTTTGCACAGACTCGCCTGTATCTCCAATCTTGCCCAGTTTATCCTTAAATTCACCCACATAGCGTTCTGCTAACCCATTTGTAGCAGGATGTCCTGGAGCAGTGAGAGTATGAAGGATGTCGTTCTCTCTTAGAAATTTCTGGAATTCATCACTCGTAAACTGAGTCCCATTGTCCGTTACCAGATGTTCTGGTAAACCAAAGTAACTAAAAATGTGTCTCAAAGCAGTAATAGTGTTGGTGCTGGTGGCATGAGTCATTGGTACTATCTCCAAAAATTTGGAATAAGCATCCACCACGACCAAAAACATCTTGCCAAGATAAGGCCCAGCAAAATCTACATGTAATCGTTTCCATGGTCCGCCTGGCCAGGACCAGGAAGCAGTTGGGGCGGATGCTGGCGATTTAGCAGATTCTTGACAAGCAGGACATAATTTAACTGTCTCCTCAATTTGCTTATCAAGTCCAGGCCACCAAAAGTACTTTCGAGCTAATTGTTTCATTTTGACCATACCCAGGTGTTCTGCATGCAAATCGGCCAATAAGAGAGCCTGTAACGACTCTGGTACAACAACTCGTGAGTTCCACAGGAGGATACCATCTTCATGAGAGAGTTCAAGCCTTTTGCTGTAGTAAGGTTGGAACACTGGTTCCAGATTATTGGGCCAACCCTGCTGAGTAAACTGTAACACCTTTCCAAGAACAGGGTCTCTCATGGTTTCCATAGCAACCACGGACGCATTTAAAAACTGGTCTTCTTTGATAAACATCACATTTACAGTTACCTGTTCTGCAGCCGACTGCTTGTATTCAATAGGCTTCCTAGACAAAAAATCTGCAAACACATTGTCTTTGCCGCTTATGAATTCAATTGTATAGTCATAAGCAGCTAAAAGTAATGCCCATCTTTTGATCCTTGCTGCTGCCAACAGGGGTACGGGCTTGTGTTCCCCAAGTAAAGTAATCAAAGGTTTATGATCTGTTAGAAGTTTGAAGTGTCTACCTAACAGGTACTGGCGATATTTGGTCACGCCAAAAACAATTGCTAATGACTCACGTTCAATTTGGGAGTAATTTTGTTCTGCATTGTTCAATATCCTCGACGCATAGGCAACAGGTTGTAATGTACCATCAGGTCCAGGTTGCAGTAATGCAGCTCCCACACCCACTGAAGAAGCATCACACTGAAGAACTAATTCAGCCATAGGATCATAGTGACGTAAAACCGAATCAGAGCACAGAGCAGCCTTGATGTTATCAAAAGCGTCCTGTTCCAGTTTTGACCAACTCCATGGTACCTCCTTGCGAAGTAATCCGTACAAAGGTGAAGCCAACTTTGCAAAATCCGGCACAAATTTACGTAGAAAATTGGCTGATCCAAGGAACGACTGTAATTCAGAAACATTTGTTGGAGGTGCTGCATCCTTTATTGCCTGCACTTTCTCTGCAGTCGGTGAAATCCCCGCAGCAGAAATGGTCGTACCAAGATACTCTACTTTATCCAGCATGAAAAAGAATTTATCAGGGTTAAGCTTAAGACCACAGTCCTGTAATCGAGTTAGTACACGATGAAGGTTTTCCAAATGGACTTCATCTGATTCTCCGGAAATAAGGATGTCATCAATACGGACACAGCAACCTGGAAGGTCCTTAAGGACATTTTCTATAGTGCGTTGGAAGATTGACACAGCACTACTCACTCCAAAAGTCAGGCGCTTGTATTGGTATAAGCCCAAATGAGTGTTAATTGTGGTGTATTTCCTGCTTTCTGGCGTAAGCTCTAGTTGATGGTAAGCTTGAGAAAGGTCGATCTTAGTGAATTTTTTTCCCCCCGATAATGTACTCAGTAGTTCCTCCAGAGTGGGTATGGGGTATTGCTCTAAGACTGAAAATTTGTTGATGGTGACAGAGTAGTCCCCACAAATTCTCAGGTCCCCATTTGCTTTAACAATAGGGACTGTAGGTGATGCCCACTCGGAATGCTCTACTTTCTCAATGATATCCTCTGCCACCAATTTCTCCAAGGCCTTTTCGTATTTAGACCGAATTGCAAATGGTACTACTCGTGCTTTGGTAAACACAGGGCTTTCATCACTTACTCGCAATGACACTTGGATTCCTTTAAGTTTCCCCACTGAACTAGTGTCAAACAAATCAGAGTACTGCTGAACTATATCCTCAGCTGCAGTTGAAATCGTACTAAAAATGTTCTGCCAAGGTAATGTAAACTTGGACATCATGTCCCGCCCCAGTAGTGATGGTCCCTGAACTACACGAATTAACAGGGTACCCACCTGGTCTCCAACTTTGACATCCATTTCCTTCTCACCTAGACACTGGATAATGTCCCCCGTATAGCTTTTCAAAAGCACTGTAGGGGTTTTGAGTGTAGTTACTTGTCCTCCGATTTTGATAAAATCAGCAGAACTCAACAATGTCACAGAACTGCCTGTATCAACTTCCATAGGAACTTCCTGGTCTTCAATGGTAACGGTAAGTTTGTATAAGGGCGGTGTAAATGACGAATTTTCAGAAGATTTCACACTTTTCATATAAACTGTACAGGAAGGGACTGAATTCTCGTGCTCCTCCTTGGTACATGTTCCTGATGCTGGAGCAGCTATTACTTGGTGAGTGGTGTTGTTACCACCAAATTCTTTCTTTTTCTTGAAGCATGCCTTAGCCAAATGCCCAGGCTTCCCACAGTAATTACATGTAGATTCGACATGACTGCACTTGTCAGCCAAATGTTGTGGAGAGCCACACCGAAAACACTGCTTTCCTCCCATTTTTGACTTAGGATCTGTTTGCTTTTGGCTTTCTTGAGCAGAAAAAGATTTCTTGTGAACAGCATTTACAGGCAGAATTCCAGCACTGGAAGTGTCGGAGTTGCTCTGGAGTAACTTAGATTCCTTCTCAGCCAGTTCATCGGCCTGAGCGACTTTGAGAGCTTGATCGAATGTCCTGTCTTCTGAAAGTAGTTTCTTTTTAGTGGTCTGACTTCTCACTCCCCCAACAAATTGATCTCTGAGGGCTCTTGTAAGGTAAGGACCAAAATTGCAGTGGACAGCTAAGCGTTTTAGCTTGTTTGCATACTCCGCTACGCTTTCAGTTTCACTTTGTACAGTGTGATGGAAGCGGTAAGTCTCGGCAACTTCAAGTACCTTAGGTTTGTAGTAGTCTTTCAGAATTTGTGTAAGCTGATCGTAAGTTTTATCAGCGGGTAAATCAGGAAGACAGAGATCTTTGAGCGTACTGTAAGCGGTTTTACCGATCAAGGAGATTGTAACGGCGACCTTTTTCTTGTCTGCCTCTCGTTTAGCTGCTTCGCTGGCGTCTGCTGCAACTTGACCGATGTTATGTGCGATGAAGTAGGCATTCAAGCGCTCACTGTAATCCGTAAAGTCAGCTCCATCGAACGGTTCCAAAGTGCCAAATTGCTGTGTAGTCATCGCTGGCACCTTAAGTCTTCATCCTCGTCGCCAGTTTGTAGTGTACCAGGAATTTGTAGTTTGTAATGTAGCAGGAAATTGCATAAACGAACGCGGAGAACTCAACAATATTTTACTTTAGGTCGGTAAGCACATGGGAAGAAGAACCTACTGCGCATGGACGAAGCGCATAAGGATTCATGGGATATGACAAAAAAATTACACATGCATTGTACCTTAGGTCTCTAAAGCAAATATAGAAGTAAATTGACAGGTTATAAGTTACTTGACAGATTATAGCCCTTTGTATCAAGTTCACTGTTAATTGAATGTTAGCTTTTGGAACTGTTATATCAAAAATGAAAGTGGTGCTGTTGCATCATGAGACAATTCTCTTGACTTTGATTGGGTAGTTGCCTCTTTAGCACAGATAGGGTCAAATAAGATGTTTACGATATTAGCAAGCACTTTTCTATACACATCCTAGAATGTCAATCCTGTTCTTGGGCCAGCAAGCATTCAAAATTGACCAATCCCGCATGTGTCCAATGTAGTTTTCATTGTAGATCCGTAGGGTGGCCACATCAAAGTTTTTTGCTGTCTGTCTCCTCGTACTGCGCCTCAAATTTCATTGGCGGACGATTATGTGAAAGGCCCTTGGCATGACACAAGTCTTCAATTCCAAACCCCTTTATCTGTCAGCACTGTAGCCCCCTCATCTTGTATCATATCAGGTACCCCACAGTCAGCTGTTAAATCATTATCAGAAATTGACCCAGCATAAGTGTCAGTGCACATGACAAGACTGCCATATGGTGTTATTCAAATTCCAGTTTTGCCAGTGTCATGGTTTTTGTATGAACTGAATGTTGCATTGCTGATGTCAAAGTTTTCTGGTGAAGCAATCCAGTTCTCTGTGCAGTCTCCCAGCAACACTGTGTCCAGAGGTAAAAGAGAAAGTTTTTAGTGCGCCAGGAATTAATGTAGAGCGTAGCAGAGCAATTCCAGTGCTCTTGCTTGACTTTCCAGGACTCTTGGTTGCCTACCTCAGTAAATTTGACGCTTGGCAAGTCTCGAAATTTAATTTCTTGGCACACGACCAGTGCATTGAGCAGATGACCTGCTTCTTGAAATTTACATCTTCTTTCCGCTTTCCTAGGACTTTCAAATAAGCATCCCGTACCGTTTTTGGTGCTGAACCAACTTTAGTTAATGTATAGTACTCGACATTTGGAGTTTTCCACGAGTTTTTGCAGAAGGTACTAGCACAAGACCAGTGCCAACATGTACGAAGCGCAACCTTCGTGCCCGTTTGCCGCCATCATGAAATTTGAGTTGATAAAAAAGTCCGGCAAAATCCGGTAGTGCCAGACCCCCGCTCGTTACGTATAGCCATGCAATGCGATGTATAGCCATGTATCGTCATGTATTGAAATGTATTACTATGTATTGCCCTGTATAGCCACGTAGAGCCATGTAATGTCATGTATAGCCATGCATAGCCATGTACTGCCATGTATCGCCATGTATTACCATGTATTGCCATGTATAGCCATGTAATGCCATGTATAGCCATGAATTACCAGATATTGCCATATATAGCCATGTATTACTATGTACTGCCATGTGTAGCCATGTAATGCTATGTATAGCCATGTATATAGAGAATACTTCATGGAAAGTGCTGGCGTACGGTATTTACGCACGAGTTGTTGACGTATCAGAAATCGAACAAGTGAGCGCAGCGAACGAATAAGATTTCTGATACGTCAGCAACTCGTGCGTAAATACCGTACGCCAGCACTTTCCATGTGGTATTGTGTTTATTATATACATACTGAGACATTCATCAATTTAGTGGCCTTTTTATTTTAAATCTTTCAAAAATGCTAAAATTTGCCGCTACACACTTACCACAAAATGACAACCAAAACGAAGTATCAGCTTTTTAGTAAAAACGTTTTTTAAAAACATAAATGACGGTAACGATATGAGGTAATCCAAGAACTATAAGTAATCTTAACTGTTTGTTCTTAAGCTTAACTGAAATGCAAAGTAGCTCCGACAAAAAGCACAATAAAAGCTTACGTCTCGTTCTGTTTTTCTCTTTCCGCTGTTGTTTTCTTTATCGCCAGTGAAAGAAACGAAACTATTCCACTCCATTTCCGAAATGTTTTTCACTTTTTTAGCAAGAAAAACTCTTTGAGTGAATCTTTTCTCATTGAATGTGTGCAAAGCGGTGCTGCAAGCTGCAATAAAAGGCGGGAATTTTGGCCGCGAAACTCACACACCTCTGTGGCTTCTGATTGGATGTATCATTTTTCTCACACGTGAAAAAACATCGTTCGCGATTCTGATTGGATGTATCACTTTTTTCACGTGTGAAAACCATTGTTCTCTCCTCTGATTGGCTAGAACTAATTTGCGTACGAAAGTTTATGACATAGCCTTTTGGTGAGTATTTCTTAGTATGTATATAATAAAGCCATGTACTGCCATGTATCGCCATGTATTACCATGTATTGCCACGTATAGCTATGTACTGCCATGTATAGCCATGTATTGCCATGTATTACCATGTATTACTATGCATTACCATGTATCGCCATGTATTGCCATGTAATGCCATTTGTAGCCATGTATCGCATGTATAGCCATGTACTGCCATGTATCGCCATGTATTACCGTGTATTGCCATGTATTACAATGTATTACCATGTATCGCCATGTATAGCCATGTAATGCCATTTGTAACCATGTATTGCATGTATAGTCATGTACTGCCATGTATCGCTATGTATTATCATGTATTGCCATCTATAGCCATGTAGTGCAATGTATAGCCATGCATTGTCATGTATTACTATGTATTGCCATGTATAGCGATGTAATTTAATTGTAATTTCAATTTAAGAGCTGGGAAAGTTCGCTTTCACCATCCCTCCCTGTTCTCGTAATAGTCTTATTCATCTTAATGACAATAATACCGAGTCTGGTAAGGGCCATGTAAATTTGCTCTGTCATTTTCTGATTTCGACACCTTATTTTTGGCCATTTTTTTTTCGACTTTTATTTTGACCGGTAGTTATCTGCGAGCCTAGATACTCTTAAGTTAATGCAAACTTGAGGCAATTCCATATGAGAGCCAAACAAAGGCTAAGATTTCTTGATGTTAAAGTCTTAAATGAAAGAATCCATCGATAAGATTATCCTACATTAACGGTGTGTTACCATGTATTTCCATGTATAGCCATGTATTACCATGCCATGTCATGTGTAGCCATGTATAGCCATGTATTACTATATATTACCATGTATTACCATGTATTGTCATGTATAACCATGTAATGTTATGTGTAGCCATGTATTGCCATGTAGTACTATGTATTACCATGTATAGCCATGTAATGCCATGTATAGCCATGTATTGCCATATATTGCCATGTATCGCCATGTATTACCATGTATAGCCATGTATAGCCAAGTAATGCGATGTATCGCCATGTATTACCATGAGTTGCCATGTATTACTATTTATTACCACGTATTGCCATGTATAGCCATGTAATGCTATTTGCAGCCATGTATCGCATGTATAGCTATGTACTGCCATGTATCGCCATGTATTACCACGGATAGCCATGTACTACAATGTTTAGCCATGTATAGCCATGTACTGCCATGTATCACTATGTATTACCATGTATTGCCATGTATAGCCATGTAATGCGATGTATAGCCATGCATTGCCATGTATTGCCGTGTATTACTATGTTTTGACATGTATAGCCATGTAATTTGATTGTAATGTCAATTTAAGAGCTGGGTAAGCTCGCTTTCATCCCCCCCTCCCCGTTCTCGTAATAGTTTTATTCATCTTAATATCAATACTACCGAGTCTGGTAAGGGCCATGTAAATTTGCTGTGTCATTTTCTGATTTCGAGACCTTATTTTTGGCAATTTTTTTTTTTACTTTCATTTTGACCGGTGGTTATCTGCGAGCCTAGATACTCTTAAGTTAACGCAAACTTGAAGCAATTTCATATGAGAGCCAAACAAAGGCTAAAGGCTAAGATTTCTTGATGTTAAAGTCTTAAATGAAAGCATCCATCTATAAGATTATCCTACATAAACGGTAAATACCTTGGTAGATCTGCTTTAGTTAGAGGCAATAAACCAGTTACTACAATGTTGCTGCTATTTTCTGCAATTGACTACGTCTCTGAGCCTGCAGCAATGAAAACAGTTGGAAGAAAAAGTGGCAAGAGAAAGACGTGAAAAATAACATGCTACGAAAAAAAATTGCAAAAAAATACAATGTCGCGAATAAAAAAAGTCGCGAAACCAGGAAACAAGAATGTAAATTTGCATAACCCTTACAGGGCTGCGTGCAATACAACAATGCTTTAAATAGTCCTACAATGTAGATTATTATTATTATTACTATTCTTACATTTCAAAAGCATGCTTTTTTCAGATATTAAGCCTTCATTTTTGTTTGAAATCAAACGTACTCCGGAGTTATACCTTAAGCTGTTATGTGTTTTATCAACTAAGACAGTATCTATTTATCCTTAATATTAAAAGGCTATTCTAAAAAGTTCTGAAAGACGTCTCGATTACCTGTAGAGTGAGATTTCATTCTCTTTCAAATACACCTTACAGAATCTATTTTAATGGAATTTTGCAACACATTTTTAAACCAGGTCGTGAATCCCTGTAGTATTCATAATTGACTCGTGCAAAGAATGTTTCTCTTTCAAATGAGACAATTTTCCAGCTATTCTTGATAATGATTTATACGTTATAGCCATGCCAATCACCTTTACTTTATCAGAAGATACAGCAAAATTATACAATTCTGCGATGTTTTTAGAGTTCAAGACAACACCAGAACTGTCAATTACCTCTATTACAACAGAAAGGAAGATGCTCTCTAGCTTTGTCCATGGACCACTAGATGCAGTGAATCCCTGTTTCGCTAAGTAATCAGCCCCTCTCATTCGTTCCTATGTTTGTGGATTTGTCCTTTTTCGCTTGGTTGGTGTGGTGTTGGAGCAACATTTGTCAGGGCAGTCCTTGCCATTTCCACAGTTTGTGCACCTACAGACGCTATCGCATTTTACTCCAACGCGTAAACAAGGACATCTCGACTTTCTCTCAACGTGATCTTTGCAGGAAACCCGCCTTGCTTTCACCTTGTTCAATGATCTGCAGGTACAACCTTTACGCTTACTGACTGCTCCCTTTTCCTGTAAACCTTGATTATTAGAATTTATACATCTACAGAGACGAGTGCAAGTTTGCTGATTCCTTAAGCAGGAGCACCTTGATTTGTCAGATTCCGTGCAGGATGCAGTATCTGTCACCCCTCGAGACTTATACATTAACCCACAGCAACAACCTGTCTTTTTGTTCTGGCTGTTTGACACGTTTTGGCACCCCATCTCTGATAATAAAAAAATATTAAAACATATATATTTGGGACATATATTCAAGAGACATATACACGTAGGTGAAATTTATATTTGTTACCTCCATCCATTAAACCTTCATTCAGGTGACATCTTAGCTGTCATAACGTGACTGACCACGTACTTTTTATGTTATGTCTAACTCATCTACTCTTCCCTTTTTGTCGAACCTTATTTTTTTACTTTATCTATACCAGCTATCGCGCATGTGTCAGTTGTGAACTCTTCATAGCTCTAGCCAATCATGACGCAATTAGTATGTAAATAGTATAAGTAGTACAGTTGACGTAATAATCGTGGTTATATTACACTTCTGAAGATGGCCGTGAAGTTTCACAGTAGTTAACATGTCATGTTTTGGGTACTGTAGTACACTTTGTCTATATGTGCTTTCTTGAATAAAGACGAGATTTTCTCAATACTAAGTAATAATAAAGATGTTTAATCGACACATTCTCGCATTAAAAATGAATTAATGTGTTTACAAATTTGTTCGGGAAATTACAAACACTAAGTGGGACTGGGTTTACAAAATAATTAAAAATCGTAAAACCTACAAGAGTTATATAAATTTCAATCATAGCTACTAAAAAAAGTTATACTAAGAATTTAATTTTTAAAATTTAAACATTTAACAGTTAATTTTTGAAGGATGTTGTGTTTGCCATTAGGACAGTACTAGGGAAAAAGCTTCGCCTAAAACGCTCGGTTTTACATTTAAAAGACGTCCAAGAGTTAGAGTTTCTAAGGGAGTAGTCATGGGCAGTAGACCTTATCGGGGTTAGATGTTTTGACAAGGGTCCGCTTTTGGTAATTTTATCAAAAGCCCTCATACAGAGTTCATTGCACCTGTCTTCAAGTCTAGTGATTTTAGCACGTCGTAGGGCTTCCTAGTACGTGGATTGAGGGTATATTATCCTTAAAGCTCGCATTTGGACCCACTCTATTTCACTAGACAGGTAGGCGGGAAGGGCGTTATGCCAAACCACGCAACAGTACTCTAGGATAGAACGTACAAGAGCAACGTAGATAACAAGGAGATCAGCCGCACTGACGCCTCCTCTACGTAGAACACAGATAATGTGCAGACGCTTGGATGCCATGGATACAATCATACAGGTGTTCTCATTCCATTTCAGATTGTCCTGGATAACCAAACCTAGAACCTTGTGCAAACGAACTGCTTCAAGTACTTGTCCATCAATTTGTAAGGGTGGTAGTTGAGGGGTCGCTATAAAGAAACACACGTAGCTCTTTACACTTTTTAGCATTAAGCTTCATCAGGTTCATCGAAGCCCAGGAGCTGACAGTGTCTAATGTAGACTGAATGGACGCACCACTGTTCTTATTAAGACATTCCGAAATAGAAACATCATCTACAAACTTCCAGAGATTCGTCTCAGGAGTGAGTATGGATAAGTCATTGATCATGATGAGAAATAGAATAGGGCCCAGTTTAGTTCCCTGGGGTACACCAGCATTGACTGGCAGCCAATCCAAAAATGCTTCTCCAATTTTTACGCGTTGTCTCCGGTCTGAGAGGAAACTAATGATCCATGGTATACGACACCATCGAACACCTAAATCTACCAGTTTTTTAATCAGTACGTTGTGACTAATACGGTCAAAGGCTTTTGAAAAGTCCAAGAAGGAAAGACGGAGGTGTTTATTAGGTGAATCTAGATGGGACAACCAGGTGTGCATCATGTCGAGGAGGCAAAACGAGGTGGATGTACCTTTTAAGCAGCCAAACTGGTTAGGGGCAATCCTATTCCTGATATCGTGAATCATCCACGCGACCACAAAGTCCTCTAAAACCTTAGACAAACAGGGATATAGGTCTGAAATCACCTTCATTTGTAGGAGACTGGATCTTTGGGATTGGTGTAATGTTTGAACCTTTCCAAATAGCAGGAACAATTCCAGAAGCAAGGGATGCGTCTAAAATTGTGGTAACAGGTTCCGCTAATTCATAGGCGAATTCTTTCAAAATACGACATGGCACATTGTCAGGTCCCTGGGCTTTGAAAGGCTGAACTGCCAAGAGCTTCCTGCAAACTTCATGAGGTTGGATAGTTGGACACAAGTCTCGGCCGGCAAGAAAGCTGGTATTGTAGTGGCATCCAAAGATGGAGTGTCCTCATTAATGGAAACATAAAATTGGTTTAAGGTGACAGCTAACTCCATCTCATTCAGAACTTTACGATCACATTCCAGCGAGTAAGACGATGCTTTCTCGGACCTGATGGTCAGTCTATTGACAGCTCCCCACCACCTGTGGCAGTCGTCTTTCCTTAAATGCTGGACTTTGTTTTTATAGTATGCTTTCTTCCCTTCAGCAATTTCTTGTTGTACTTTGTGCCTTAGTGACCGCCACGGGGGCAAGTTTAGACTGTGAAAGGCTTTCTGTCGATCTTCAATTAACAATTTAATGGCTGATGTTATCCAAGGCTTTTGACTATGGTTACACTTTAAGGTTTTCAGGGGGAATATATGATCCACCGCTTCAGTTAGCTGTGATGTAAAGGTAGCAGTAAAATCGTCAGCAGTTGGAGTGGAACCAAGTTCACTATTCCAGTCATTTGCGGTTACCCAACTCCCAAAAACGTCAATACCAGACTGGGGGTACCGACGTACCAAACGCTTAGTAGGCTTTGCGTGTGTAACTTTTCCCAAACTAGGTAACCATTGTACAATGCTATGAACGCTTGATCCTAGTGGAGCCAAAATGCGCGGACTCATATATTTGTTATGCAAATTTGTGACTATAAGATCTAAAATGGCAGAGCGTCTAGTCGGTAATTGCACAACTTGTTTTAAGTTATGAGTAGACAGGAGTTGTGAAATATCAAAATCATTGAAATCACCAAGAACAACAACCCCACAGTCTGGGTACTTATTCTCAAAAAGTCAATGGTATTAATTAAATATTCATTGAGGCTTCGGTGATCTTCTGCGGGGAGTCCTGGTGGATGATAAACCACGCACACAGCGATTCCTGAAAGTGGTCTTGGTAGCCGGTTAGGGCATAACCAGACCCATAAGCATTCAAAATTGGGGTTTTCCAGGTCCAGCAGATGTCTACAAGGTATGTCTTGAGCCAGATAAACGCAAACACCACCCCCTCGACTGTGCACCCAGTCTCTTCACAAAATGTTATAACCACAAATCGACAAAAGGTGATCTTCAAAATCCCCATTCAGCCATGTTTCAGTAATTGCCACGAAATCAACTACGTTTGTACCCAGCAACGCACTTAACTCATCAAGCTTCGGGAGAAGAGAGCGTGCGTTAGCCAAACAGAAACTGGGTAATGAGCTTTGTTTGGGTCGACTGTTGTTCATGCTTTTGTCGTCATTCATTGATTCATTGATTCATTCATTTATTTTGCCATTAACCAGAAATACAGCAACAGTATACAGAAATACATTAAAGATAATATACAATATTCCAATTAAGTTATTTACAAGATTAAATGTGGTAAAGGCCGCAAGGAAGCCTATATAGAAGCCGGGGGCTTATAAACTATAGGCTTCCTGGAACTATAGGATAAACCATACAGGTTAAGGGTACTGAATGAAAATTTGGATTCATTTTTTAAAGAAGAAAAAAAGAAAGAAGAGAAAAAAGAAAAGAGAGGGTATGTAGCTCAACAAAGAGTCAATTTAACTAAGAAAGAAGGAATTTTTTAAGTCTTTTGCCAAACAAACTGATACTTTCACCGTTTTGAATTTCCCGACTTAGCGAGTTGAAAAACGAAGGACCTTGAAACCGAATTGAGAATTTTCGAAAATTAGTTCGACAATGAGGTATATAGAAAAGGCTGAAATTTCTTGTATTATAAGAATGTATCTGGCTTGCAAGAGTAAACATATCACGAAAATAATTTGGAAGTAAGCCTCTTTTAAAAAGATACATAAATTTACCTATTTGGTATAAATAAATGTTCAAGAATTTTAAAATCTCCTGCTCTTTAAAAAGAACACCGGTATGAGCATCAAAAGAAACTTTAGATGTTATTCTGATTATCTTCTTTTGCAGAATAATAATCCGATTTAAATTAGACTGATATGTCGATCCCCACACTGAAACACAATAAGTTAAGTAAGGGTAAACTAAACTATAGTACAAGGAGCGCAAGGAAGTTTTGGGAAGGCAAAAACTTCACGTATAAATAATGCCTATTGATTTTGATATTTTTCTAGAAACGCTAAGAATGTGAGGCTTCTATGACAAATGCTCATCGAGGATAACACCCAAAAATACTGTTTCTTTCATACGTTCAATAACATTGTTGTCAATTTGAATAGATATGTCAAGTGTTTGCCTCCTTTGGCGTGGTCTAAAAACCATAAAATCGTCTAATCGTCTATAAAGTCGTCTAGTTTGATCTGAATGCAATTTCGAGGTGTTGCTGTTTTGTTGCATTTACGAAAATTATCATAAAACAGCACGTGAAGATATTTATTTTCATGTGGTACTTGAGGGCGTTGTGTTATTCTAACGGGAATCATTGCGGAACGCTGGACCATGGCTGAATTATTGTGTTGGTTAGTAGCATATTCTCCTGGAGAAAAAACAATACAGTTATTGCAATTATAAGATGGCAAAAACCTTGATTTTCGTAGTGAGCTATTTGTTTTAAAACGTTGTGTGCTAATGACCGGTATCGGAGATAGATTCTGGTTAAAAGCAGTATTCCATAGTGCAAGATTTTGTAATCGAAACATCAGCATGTTGATGATTGCTGGCAATCGGTCAGTTTTACCCAACTCAGTCAACCTGGCGGTCGAATATGTAATTCTGTTGGATTTTTCCACCGGTGCGGGTGTAAACCACTGTCATTTGTGTGGGAAAACAAGGAGCCGTCAGGGTTAACGTTGTCCCATTGGTTAACAGCCCCAAAAGTTTGAATTTTTCTATTCAAAAGAAAGAAGGTTGCAAACCATGTAGAACCTTCACCGCACCCTCTGTTTCTGAATTTCTATTTCTTCAAACAACAATACGACGGTGACCAGAGAAAATTTCGAAAAAAACCCGTTGATACCAATAGACCAAAAAAAGTGGCCGTACTAACTAGGTGACTGTATTAACGAGGCTTTTTTTAACAAGAAAATGAAAATGAATAGTCGTTTTTGCCAGGCATCTAAAAAATGTGATCTTAATAACGAGGTTACCGTATTGACCGTGGTGGCAATAAGGCGGGGCTCCACCGTAGTTCATCACACTTTTGCGCATGATCTCTTCAGTAGAATTTGTACCACTCAAGAAACCTATATCATTACAGCTATAAATATAATGTTCCTCACCTCGAGTAGCATCATAGTGTCCAGGCCCAGAATGGTTATGCTATGAAGATGGCCATTTTGTTGCAAATTGTTGACAGAACAAATGGTATAAATGAGGCGCCCGGAATAGATGTTATCTAAACTATTGAGGTCTCCAGAAGGTTGCTACATGCAAGAACGCAAAGATCTCCAAGGGAACTGTTGAACCATCCTGATACAGAGAACTTCAATAATTCCTCATTTATATTGAAATCCACAAAGTTCCTGTATTGTTCAATATTTTCTTCTATTTCCTTGTAAAATAGTCACCTTAACAACTTTGCTTCTTCATTCAGAGATGCTTGAAAGCCAAGGCGATCTAAATGTCGCCGCAATTCAGCATTATTTTCATTGCTGCTGAGCATTAACTTGTTTCTCTCCTTAACGATGCTTGTAGCCAACGCACCAGCAATAATATAAGTCGTAAAAGAGTTTTAATTCAACTGGAACAACTCGAACTCTTAACCTTATTTACATGATGTTGCCAGTGGTTTCTATGATAAAGTAACAAACATAATACATTAAGAGCGGAACGACTAATTACAACAATGGAAATAACGTAGGAAATACAGGTAACATAGGAAATACGAGATAAACGAAGACAGAGGACATTACCTGACGATTTGGGAATACGGCGAGTGAAGTAAGATAAAGAACGTATCGTAGTTGTAACAGCTAGCGAACTCGAGCAAGATACTTTACAATTAGCATAACCCGCGCGAAAGTC
>NC_133201.1:21376297-21386297 GCF_958299795.1 Porites lutea
GCCATTTAAAAATTCTAGTTCTGCGATTTTGATAGTGAAACTTTCGGGCTGCCGATACCTCTTTGGTCATAAAAGTCTGGTGAAAAGTGTTGCGTGACAGTATTCACAGGCTTCCTAATCTAACCATTTGAGCGACGCCTTTTTTAATGTTCTTGCCAGAAGTAGCATATTATGCTACTAACAATCCAAATCATGTTTTTTTTTCTTTTTTTCCTAAGTTGTCTTAAAGTGTGCTTCCATACAAATATGCTAAATAAGTCCCAAAATATCGTTTTATATATCAACTTCCCCCCGTTGCCTTGTGTGCCTTTGATTGACTTCAGGCTTCAATCTCTAGCTATATCACTGCGTTATTACCTATCAGGCGGCTGTCTTTCCTCTCGCATATGCAAGTTCCATTGTTTTGGATAATAGTTTTCGTAAACATTCTGCAATTATTTTTCAGTTTATATATTTTTTTCTAATCTGAACATGGTTATTCGATCGTCAAACTCTTGTTTCTGTTTATACACAGAGAAACCTCGCCTTGAAACCACCCCGTTTATATGACCACCTCTTGCCTCAGCTCACCTCCCATAGTCTTTCCACCCAGACGTGAAAATCTCCGAGTCACTTTATTATTTTGAAGACCTCTTTAATGCGACCCAACGCTGGTTGCATCAACTGGGTTCCACTGAATTTTTTAATTTCAGTTTTCCACATTGTAGAACAAAAAACAAAAAAAATGTGCGTCAGCTGGACTATGGAAATGAAGAAAATGAAGAAAATTTGTCTCGAGCAGAAGAGAACAAGGAGGAGGCAACGTCTCACACATTTCCTTACAAAACATGGCGAGCTGTTTCATTACAAAAAGTTGGCTCGGCTAGAAGGGTGACCCACTTTGTCCAGTCACCCTTCGTAATGATAGGGTCAGCCCCCTAGCCGGGCCAACGTTTCTCCGTAGGCACTTTACACGCTTTCCATTGAACAAAAATTCCTTTTTGAAATTTCGGAAAAACCACGTGCCCAGTGGAAGGTACATTCCAGTTGCAGAGACTAAACCAAAGCCACCGCAAGTTTGGTTATCGTGCTTGTAAGTAGAATACAGATCATTGGTCCTGGGGAAAATAATTTTGTCAAATGGAAGGAGACATTTCGGTTCGACCGTCTAGATCAAATCCGATCCTTATCAGTAAAGGGCTCGCATAGCCAAGGCAAGACAATCAGAGCATGTGCGAAGGCCGGTTGGGGTCAATGTTTTTTTTTCTCTCGACGGGGAAAGTGACTCTCCTACACGAGACAAGTTTTCTCCATATAAAGGGAATTAAAACTTTCGGATACGAAATTGTAATAGAGAAGGAATCAGAAAAAATTTCAAAATTCTCGAAAAAAATGATATTGAAGCCCTGGTGATTTCGAGCGAAAAGACTCAAGTTGCCCTGTGGATGACCGAACAGTTATAATTATATGGCACCGCAAGGAACTTAGTAATTTATATAGCCTAAAAGGGTTTTCAATGTATGTAGGAGGAAACTGTCGTTGGGTGCCCCTGTCAACTATCCCCTAACGCTACCACTACTTTCTTTACCCACATAGTTTTTTTTTCAGTTTTACTCTCGGTCATGTGCCATTTTCTGAGTGTGCGCTTTGGGATCGGTCTTGAGATTGAAACTTGGTGGCTCGTCAGAAATTCATAATCAGAACTCTTGAAAAGAAAGTCTCGGACCATAACTTTCTCTGGCAGTCATCAATGAAACGGATATTGAGGCTGCATGTGCTTCTGGGCCCGTTCAATTCTCAGGGTTGGCCAGGGGGGGATAGTGGTATATCAGTATACCCGAAAAAAATTCGCCAAAATACCCAAAAAATAATACCCAAAATTCATCCAAATATACCCAAAATTATACCAAGGTATACTTTATACCTGAAATTCAAAGAAAGTGATATACTAAATACCCATATTTAAGCTGCAATATACCGTCTACCCGATTTAAAAAGCCCCTGTATACCGTATACCCAAAAACCCTGGCCGACCCTGAATTCTCAAAAGTCCCGATAATAAATGGGCCCCAAAAGCTGTTGTTGTTTATATGCAAGATTGAAATTTCGATAGTTTTGCATCTAACATGATAAAACTATCACTTAATGAAAAAATAAAGTATTTTGCTAGCGAGAACCCGCGCTCCTCTTATTCCTTTTATTTCGATTTCAATATTTGATTTCGGGCCCGAAATCAAATAATTTTGGAGCTCGAGGGTAGAAAAAGTAAAACAAGTGCCCCAAACTATAAAGGTAAGTTAATTTCTTTTGCATGTTAACAGATTAACTATCATACTATAGAAGTACATCAGGTCTCTTCTCCAGAAATGCCAATGATCCCTTTCGGCAACAGCAAGGCGTTGGTGAATTATGCAAATTTGTCATATTTCACTCAAAATTTTTTTAAGTTCAGAAGGTTGGTCTGAAGCGGCAATTAAATTACCCAAGCCAGTTCTTACATATGTTTTAGTACAATGTTTAACTAACTTATAGCTTGAGTTTCAGGAAAAACCAAGGTGTAGCACATGCCTAAAAATCAAATCGCGACTTTAGGTCTAAATTTAAATTTCGTTGAGTTGAAAAAGAACCAAAACTAAAATAAAATTGTTTATCTTCCACATTATCGTTAAGATAAGAATTAACCGCCATACTAGGGCTAAAACCGTTTATAAATAGATTTATCGCGGAATATTTTACCACGCTTTCTTCCTTTTTGCGTGTGAGCGAAGTTTGAGACCGCCTCATTTTGCATCAAATTTTGGTTGTTTTCAAGTCGCCGACCACGAAAATTGATTTTGTCGATTTTCTCCAAATCCAAGCGGCCTTTTGAAAAACAAACTACACCACGTTTAGTTACTTACTAATAAGTTTGTATGGACAAGGTATGAGCGAAATTTAATTTTTGACCGTGGCTCCCACTTGCTCGATTTTTACAGACATTTGCTCTTAAGAGCTGTAATTACTCCGGTGCTTGTCATTAACGGGAGTAAAGTCATTTCTGGCCACTTGGAGTAATAATCCACAGTAACGAGGTAGTTCCGACCATTCTTGTGCAGAATATCTGTGCCAACCTTAGCCCAAGGCTATGGTGGAATCTTGTGCGCCTTCAGTGGTTCAGGCTGCTGACTTGGTCATTTTTCTAGACATACAGGACAGTTTTTAATCTTCTCGGTTATCTCCACACTCATCCTGGGCCGGAACAATACGTCCCGGGCTCTCGCTATTGTCTTGTTGATACCCAGGTGTCCCTCATGCATTTTCTCAAGCATCTCTCCTCTCAAGCTACTTGGTACAAAAATCTTTTGTCCCTTAACGATGAGTCCCTGGGCTACTGTTAATTCATCATGGTAATTCCAAAACTCCTGTGCATTGGGTGGGACTTGACCTTTGGAATCTGGCCAACCCGACAAAATAACTTGTTGCAGGTCAGACAAAATCGCCTCTTCCTTGGTTGCCTCAGCGAAACGGGCCAACTGGTGGTCAGAGATAACATTCTCTACTAAGTTTATGTCAAATTGCTCAGCATTCGTCAGCTGTTCTTCCAAATGGGCTCGAGACAAAGCATCCGCTAAATGTAGGCTGTCTCCACGCTTGTATACCACATTGATTCCTGGAAAGCGCTGGAGTTGGACCAACATCCGGTGCAGCCGATGCTACGTGTAAGGGCTTCTTCATAATTGCCTCCAAAGGTTTATGACCTGATTCAACGGTGACATCACGACCCACGATGTACTCTGCAAATTTGGCACAGTCAAATACTACTGCCAAAAGCTCCTTTTCAATTTGGGCATACCTTTCTTGAGTGGGCGTAAGTGCCTTTGAGGCATAAGCTATTGGTCAGTCTTCCTGAATCAATGCTGCACCCAGCCCAGTTGAACTGGCATCAACTTGTAGCGTCAGGGATTTCTTTGCATCATAATATCCTAAAATAAGGGCGCGGACAAACGATTCCTTGACTGCTTAAAAACTAGCTTCCTGCTGCTCTTCCCAGTGCCACTCAACATCTTGGTGTAGTAACTGTCGTAATGGTGCAGTAAGGTCAGACATGTTGGGGATGAATTTACTGACATAATTGATCATCCCCAACAATCTTTGTACACCAGATTTGTCTGTTGGCCTCGGCATTTCAACTATGGCTCTGACCTACTCTGGGTCTGTCTTCAAACCGTCATGGGAGGACAAGTGGCCATGGAACTTCACCTCTTCCTGTTGTACATGGCACTTTGACTTCTTCAATCTGAGATTGTTATCTTTGGCACGCTGCAGAACAGCCCTCAACCGTGTATCATGTTGCAGCCCAGTTCGACCATCAATGATTATGTCATCCATGATGACTTTCACACCCGGCAGTCCTTCAAAGACTTGTGCCATTCTTTGTTGGTAAACTTCTGGAGCAGACTTAATCCCCATCGCCATCCTCAGGTATCTATACCTCCTGAAGGGGGCATTAAATGTCAAGAGCTTGCTACTCTCCTCGTCTAACTGGATCTGGTAGAAACAGGTGTCGCTATTTTTTTGTGGTGTTTTTATTTTTTTGTAGTGAAATCTGACAGGTTAATAACTACAAAAGGCGGGCTTTGTACTTATTAACCGTAAAGAGCGGTACTTTGTGGTTATTAATCGTAAAGGACGTCATTTACGATTAATAATTATGTCAAACATAGTTAATAATCGTGAAAATCACGATTAATAACTACGTTGACAGGCTTCGTAGTTAATAATCGTGAAATTGACGATTATTAACTATGTTTGGCACGCTTTGTAGTTATTAATGGTTAGGTTGTCAATTTCTCCAGTAGAGCTAACTCAAAAGCTAATGGCCGCCATTACAGAAAAGAAAACAAATTCAAAGTCTTTTTTCAAGGTCGCTGCTTTCACAAAAATACATCGCAGAAAACCTTTCGAGAGGTCAAAGTTTCCATTCAGCTTCTTTTTTGATCGATTTTTTGTCTAAGAAAGCTAGTTTCTTTCGCTCTATTTTTGATATAAACTAACATGAAAGAGAACATTTTCTACAAACTAGAAAAATATGTGCAACCAGACTGCATGACAACAAACCAACCTAGTCAAACCAAATTATCAAAGCGCCATGATGAGATGGTGAGAAGCGCTCATTCATGCAATTGAAACCTGAGAGCACGACTCGCAGAATCATGATGAAAATTACCTTCAGCATTTTCCAAAACGAAGACTAGAATATAAAAAATATATTTTCGAAAAACAGATTCATATTCACGGCCAGACAAAGCTGGAATAATACGAATTTCTTACAAGACAGCTTTTATACGCACTGTGCTGATCGTTAAAAAGTTTACTCCAGTTTGAAATTTGATAGCATACAGTCTGATCTGGGAAAAACACTTTAATATCGTCTGCGGGACAAAAATTCGCATAATTTTAAGTAAAATCTGTTATGTTATTGTTTAATGTTTGACTCACTAAACCGTTCAGAAATGCTTTTAGAAAACAGTACTTGTGTGTTTTGAGAACAACTTTCACTTCCAGAAAAATATTATCCCCGGCCGCGCGGCATGAAAGATCAAATTTTTCACTGCCGTTCGACCGCAAAAATAATCTTCAATTTGATAATCAAAATAAGAAACCTTTTTAGGATGTAATTTATCCTAACAATACTGCCATACGCTGTACTTTTTTAAAAAAAGATCGAAAAGTACTTGGAATACGGTCTACAAAGCTTGTGCAAACTGAAATCAACTATGCCTGTTGTCACGCTACGCGTGAGATTTCTCTCCCTCATTTCACATGTGGTATGATTTAAAGAAAAGGCAAAAGAACTCTTATCAGGTTTAGTTGTACGGAATAATAACTAATGAGTAAGACCACAGTGCTTTCTCTTTCTTGTTGAAAACTTTTACTGAGGCAGCGTATTATAGCGAATAATCCAAGGATGGTCCACGGTTCCAACTCGTCTTTATTACATTTATAACGAATTACGATTACGGTTGCTAAAAGCGAAACAAAAAATACAAATTACTAAGGAATACAAATGACAGCTATGAAACGACGAAAATACAGGAAACGGAAAGAAACTAAGCGAAAATACTTACTAACGTTGTGACTAGAAAGTTGAACGGAAAAAAGATACGATGGCTAACAAGACTGGACGAAAAAAACTGCAATGATGTTGCCGTGAACGCTAAAGCGAAATGAATTAGAATAAACGATGAAACTTACAAAATGATCTAAGAACAAAGAAAGTTACGCAGAGAAATCTAACAGAATATGAATAGCGATAACTGAAAAGAATGTGAAAGGAATGTGCAACTATACAAAGAACTAAACGCTAAACATATTGACGTGGAATGCGGCCATAACACAGCGAGTTGAAAAACACACGCAGATTGCAGACAGATTTGAGAACCAAATCATCAAATTTTTGGCGCCGAATCGGTGTTTTCGCGGGAATCAGTCAAGCAGAGTAAATATCACAAACAAAAGTGTTTAAATTGCTACCTGTTTAATTAACGTCAAAAGAAGATTAACGATCTAGAATCAGCTCTTTGACTAAAAAGTCAAAATAAGGCGCTAAAAGTCAGAAGAAAACTAACTCACCTAAATCGATGTTCCCCAGCGTTCAGCAACTGCAGAATTATAAAACTTTTGTGAAAAGTCATGGTCTTTAAACTCTAATTAAAAGGCAACTGTCTCTTTGATTTCTTGAATCATAGTTCAGTGTCAAGTAGTATAGATCTTGCTCCCTGATTTAAGCTTTATACATACTCCAGGTTTTTCTTCAGTTCTTGCAATAAATCCGGCTGTTAATAATTTGAAGACTGAGGCTTAAATAAAGAGTTTGGGTTTCACCAAAAGCCTTGACACAAGTAATTCTGTTCGAACGTCTAACGAGAGGATGATTATCGGATTGTCTTCATGAGGAGAAGCAATAAACGTGCTGCACAAAAAGCCTACGCCAGTCCACTCCAGTAAAGAACTCAATAATACA
The DNA here is from genome assembly GCF_958299795.1 of Porites lutea. Lineage (NCBI taxonomy): Eukaryota > Metazoa > Cnidaria > Anthozoa > Scleractinia > Poritidae > Porites > Porites lutea. The sequence goes on from NC_133201.1 coordinate 21,383,280, forward strand.
GTTATTTCAAACCACATAGAGTAAGAAACTCGCTGAAGAAAAAGTGCATTTATCCGCGGTAGACAAGCTTTTCCAAACAATTGTTGATGCTTCGACTGACTTTAACGTGGCTCTCCCTTGCGCGCTGTTGGAAAATTTTCGTTGATCGCGCCACAAATGCTTCAACACTTTTCCTGGCGTCCGTTCCCTTCTTTCACTGAAGGCCGAGGTCAAAACAAAGTTGATGAGCTGTCAATCATGATCAGCTACTGCAAGTCAAAGTGACTCAAGCTCACTCAAACAAAGGCACGTGAAGTAGAATACGATTATTAATCGTATTTCATTTGTCTCGCAGGCTCTGTACGTATAATCTTGATGGGGTTGGCAGTCATAATTGTTAATCGTAAATGACACACGTGCCTTTACGTGAACCTACAATACAACGAGACAGAAGCTAAACTAGGAACAAGTTTTCAGTTTGTCAAATAAATAATAACTACGTCTCTGAAGCTGATGAAATAACTTCAGAGTTTTAACAAATTTTACAAAAAAACAGTCTCTTAAAACAGTCAATTCTGTTTGAGCGCCCAGGAAAGGAATGGTTATCGGATTTTATCTTCTTACGACTGAGGGGAAACTGATGCTCGCCTGGCCCAGTGAACGCACGCTGATAAAAAGCTATTAATTTGGTACCGTTCAATTAACTGGGGCCCAATTGAAGACCTAATAGATTGACTTGTTATAAAGTTTTTGCTGACCGCCCTATTCACTTATGGCCTATCAGATTTTCTACCGTCCGTTGAGGGTTAAAAGAGTATCCAGGAGTCACAGTGCTGGTTGGTGATCACCTGGTTTAGGTCAAATTGACCCCATTCTATTGACCTCAGTCAAAATCGTATTAAATTTGGCGTAAGGCCCTCTGTACACTGTACAGGAATACATGTGTACCTCATGAGAACTTTGGAAGAGTTCTAACCATTCTAAACTTCACCGCTCAGTTACAACATTTTCCAGACCCGTTTTCATACCAGAACTCTAAAATTCAAACCCGCTTTCAGACCTGGCCTTCGGGCAGAAATTATGTCGTCATTTCCTAGATTAGAGCGCACCAAGAAATTTCTAATTTGCATATTTCTAATTCATTCTTATCAATTTGGATGAAACGATAAATATTTTTTTACTGTCCTAGTTCCCCCGAAAACCATACCCGATTCTAGACCAAAACGGCGTAAAAACCCTACCCAATGGAGCGGAACATACCCACATGGTTTATATAGGGGAGAACCCCTGCCCTCCCGGGGATATAAATTTGTAATCAATATTTGAATTAACGAAATTAACCATATCCTTTTCTTTTCAGCGTTTTATAGAACCTATATATCCAGGAAGCTGTAGACATAAGAGTACAGGAAGATATCGAGACCTATAGACAATACAGAAAGACAAGAAGAGCCAAAACTCTGTAGATTGGTCACGTTTTTAAGCTTATTACATGTAGCAGTAAGCAGTGACGGATCCAAAACAAACAAAGCATGCAGGCTTATGCTGCGCACCCATCCCAACCCAATCTTAGCAGAGGCTCACCCACCTCCTTCTTTAAAGTATCAATAGCGCAGAATAACGAGATACAAGGCGTCTATTCCTGCTCTGTAAAGTCCATCTATTCTGCGAACTGCTCCGGTACGGTCGAGTGGACACACTAAATAAACTCTTACACTCAAAACATCTTTACTCTCTCAATTATGTCAGGGATTCACATCCCACGTGGGTCATACTGACATCATACACTGATGGGTTTTCTCATTGGTTCAGGGTTGTCTCGGATGTCAAATCTCAGGACGTCAAGTGTAAACAAATTAATCGCTTTAACCATTCGCATGTCACGCAGCCAATATCCTTGCCATACGGTGCACAGAACCTCGTTCCCAGGTTCTCTCTCCTATCCGAGTTTGGTTCACAGTCGAGGGATGCATTGATGCCCCTTTCAAGTAATTTTTTGAAACAGATTGCGGACATTATATTCCAGCATGATTATATGAATAACAATCATGATATTAACAAGGAATAAAATAAAATAAAAATCAGCATAAATGAGTGCCCAGCACTTTCGAGAAAGCCTGATTCACTGGCTCGAGTATTTGCAAGTGAATGTGCGCATAACGCACGTTAAGCCGGTCACGCAACCATCCCGGATATTTTTTGTCGTTTGCTGTTGTTCTGATAGCCTTAACCAATAAGGGAAAGGGGATTCTGGGTGCCAGAGAAGCACGAGGGCTCGAGCGGGGTCTCGCGACCAAGTTCCCTAGCTTCCCCCTGTAACGTACCGTAGGCCAATATATGCATTATTAATATGCAGTTGCTTCAATCAATTATTTTTACCCTATTACATGTACAACTATGTGAGGATAGAGGTGTGATTTAATACACCCTTAAAAATGCACCACTTTGTTTCATGTTTTAAATCAGACATCACTGTACTTTAGCAGTGATGCTTTTGCACGATACAGTGGCCTGTATTAATAATTTTATCTGAAAATAATTTGCTAAAAAAACAGCCAAACTGTATGAAGTGTTTTTTTTTTTGGGGGGGGGGGGGGGAGTTCTAGACAATTCATAAATCTTCAATTCTAAGCAAACAATAAAACAATTAAAAAATACAGTTAAATCATTTTTCTTTTTATTAACTTTTTTGGATCCATGTTTTCTATGTAACTAATTACTCATGTAAGTCATTTTTATAGTTCTGAAACTGTTTTGTAATGAATTCTTCATTTTCAAGGCAAAACTCTAATCCCTCCTCACGTAAACGTGGTTTAGTGCAGAAAATTAAATCCGGAGTAACTATGTCCGTGTCTTTTCTTTTCGGCCACTTGTACTTCCCATTCTTTGATTTACTTAAGTATGTAATGTCAACCATTTCCTCCTGGGAATCCAGTATGAGCAATTCAATTGCAGTAATCTTGCCAATATAAAATTTCTTGTTATAATCAACTGCCACCCACTGGCCTACACTTAAAATACCTCCATCATAGCCCTGCA